>NW_027010199.1:5000-34394 GCF_036934945.1 Oncorhynchus masou masou
GTTGTTATGATACACTTGGTTTGGTCACGTTGAGAAAGGCTACGTTATGGCATTTAGTATGTACCAGGTTTGATTGTTTCTTGCATGGTGGTGATACTCATTTACTGATGCTCTGAGGTGAAAGAGCAGTGATTCAATGGGATGTCTACATTCATGTCTGGACAAATGATGTTTATTTGAAGGTAATACTGTACGATTGAAGGTAAAGCCGTGGTACTTATAGGAGCACATGGTTAGCCAGTGTCAGGGTATGTGTGCTTTCTTTGCAGCTTTAGGAGATGGCAGCCTTATCCCCTTCATTCCTCTACCTGGGAGAGGGGAGGTGACAGCCTTATCCCCTTCATTCCTCTACCTGGAGAGAGGAGGTGGCAGCCTTATCCCCTTCATTCCTCTACCTGGAGAGAGGAGGTGGCAGCCTTATCCCTTCATTCCTCTACCTGGAGAGAGGAGGTGGCAGCCTTATCCCATCATTCCTCTACCTGGAGAGAGGAGGTGGCAGCCTTATCCCCTTCGTTCCTCTACCTGGAGAGAGAAGAGGGCAGCCTTATCCCTTCATTCCTCTACCTGGAGAGAGGAGGTGGCAGCCTTATCCCCTTCATTCCTCTACCTGGAGAGAGGAGGTGGCAGCCTTATCCCCTTCATTCCTCTACCTGGAGAGAGGAGGTGGCAGCCTTATCCCTTCATTCCTCTACCTGGAGAGAAGAGGGCAGCTTATCCCTTCATTCCTCTACCTGGAGAGAGGAGGTGGCAGCCTTATCCCCTTCATTCCTCTACCTGGGAGAGAGGAGGTGGCAGCCTTATCCCTTCATTCCTCTACCTGGAGAGAGGAGGTGGCAGCCTTATCCCCTTCATTCCCTCTACCTGGAGAGAGGAGGTGGCAGCCTTATCCCCTTCATTCCTCTACCTGGAGAGAGGAGGTGGCAGCCTTATCCCCTTCATTCCTCTACCTGGGAGAGAGGAGGGGGCAGCAGCCTTATCCCCTTCATTCCTCTACCTGGAGAGAGGAGGTGGCAGCCTTATCCCCTTCATTCCTCTACCTGGAGAGAGGAGGTGGCAGCCTTATCCCTTCATTCCTCTACCTGGAGAGAGGAGGTGGCAGCCTTATCCCATCATTCCTCTACCTGGAGAGAGGAGGTGGCAGCCTTATCCCCTGTTCCTCTACCTGGAGGAGAAGAGGGCAGCCTTATCCCTTCATTCCTCTACCTGGAGAGAGGAAGTGGCAGCCTTATCCCCTTCATTCCTCTACCTGGAGAGAGGAGGTGGCAGCCTTATCCCCTTCATTCCTCTACCTGGAGAGAGGAGGTGGCAGCCTTATCCCTTCATTCCTCTACCTGGAGAGAGAAGAGGGCAGCCTTATCCCTTCATTCCTCTACCTGGAGAGAGGAGGTGGCAGCCTTATCCCCTTCATTCCTCTACCTGGAGAGAGGAGGTGGCAGCCTTATCCCTTCATTCCCTCTACCTGAGAGAGGAGGTGGCAGCCTTATCCCCTTCATTCCTCTACCTGGAGAGAGGAGGTGGCAGCCTTATCCCCTTCATTCCTCTACCTGGAGAGAGGAGGTGGCAGCCTTATCCCCTTCATTCCTCTACCTGGAGAGAGGAGGTGGCAGCCTTATCCCCTTCATTCCTCTACCTGGAGAGGAGGTGGCAGCCTTATCCCTTCATTCCTCTACCTGGAGAGAGGAGGTGGCAGCCTTATCCCATCATTCCTCTACCTGGAGAGGAGGAGGTGGCAGCCTTATCCCCTTCGTTCCTCTACCTGGAGAGAGGAGGTGGCAGCCTTATCCCTTCATTCCTCTACCTGGAGAGAGGAGGTGGCAGCCTTATCCCCTTCGTTCCTCTACCTGGAGAGGAGGTGGCAGCCTTATCCCCTTCATTCCTCTACCTGGAGAGAGGAGATGGCAGCCTTATCCACTTCATTCCTCTACCTGGAGAGAGGAGGTGGCAGCCTTATCCCCTTCATTCCTCTACCTGGAGAGAGGAGGTGGCAGCCTTATCCCTTCATTCCTCTACCTGGAGAGAGGAGGTGGCAGCCTTATCCCCTTCATTCCTCTACCTGGAGAGAGGAGGTGGCAGCCTTATCCCTTCATTCCTCTACCTGGAGAGAGGAGGTGGCAGCCTTATCCCCTTCATTCCTCTACCTGGAGAGAGGAGGGGGCAGCCTTATCCCTTCATTCCTCTACCTGGAGAGAGGAGGTGGCAGCCTTATCCCTTCATTCCTCTTACTGCTACCTGGAGAGAGGAGGTGTCAGCCTTATCCCCTTCATTCCTCTAGCTGGAGAGAGGAGGGGCAGCCTTATCACCTTCATTCCTCTACCTGGAGAGAGGAGGTGGCAGCCTTATCCCTTCATTCCTCTACCTGGAGAGAGGAGGGGGCAGCCTTATCCCCTTCATTCCTCTACCTGGAGAGAGGAGGGGGCAGCCTTATCCCCTTCATTCCTCTACCTGGAGAGAGGAGGTGGCAGCCTTATCCCTTCATTCCTCTACCTGGAGAGAGGAGGGGGCAGCCTTATCCCCTTCATTCCTCTACCTGGAGAGAGGAGGGGGCAGCCTTATCCCCTTCATTCCTCTACCTGGAGAGAGGAGGTGGCAGCCTTATCCCCTTCATTCCTCTACCTGGAGAGGAGGTGGCAGCCTTATCCCCTTCATTCCTCTACCTGGAGAGAGGAGGGGGCAGCCTTATCCCCTTCATTCCTCTACCTGGAGAGAGGAGGGGGCAGCCTTATCCCCTTCATTCCTCTACCTGGAGAGAGGAGGTGGCAGCCTTATCCCCTTCATTCCTCTACCTGGAGAGAGGAGGTGTCAGCCTTATCCCTTCATTCCTCTACCTGGAGAGAGGAGGTGTCAGCCTTATCCCCTTCATTCCTCTACCTGGAGAGAGGAGGTGGCAGCCTTATCCCCTTCATTCCTCTACCTAGAGAGAGGAGGTGGCAGCCTTATCCCTTCATTCCACTTACTGCTACCTGGAGAGAGGAGGTGGCAGCCTTATCCCCTTCATTCCTCTACCTGGAGAGAGGAGGTGGCAGCCTTATCCCCTTCATTCCTCTACCTGGAGAGAGGAGGTGTCTGCCTTATCCCTTCATTCCTCTACCTGGAGAGAGGAGGTGGCAGCCTTATCCCTACATTCCTCTACCTGGAGAGAGAAGAGGGCAGCCTTATCCCTTCATTCCTCTACCTGGAGAGAGGAGGTGGCAGCCTTATCCCTTCATTCCTCTTACTGCTACCTGGAGAGAGGAGGTGGCAGCCTTATCCCCTTCATTCCTCTACCTGGAGAGAGGAGGTGGCAGCCTTATCCCTTCATTCCTCTACCTAGAGAGAGGAGGGGGCAGCCTTATCCCTTCATTCCTCTACCTGGAGAGAGAAGAGGGCAGCCTTATCCCTTCATTCCTCTACCTGGAGAGAGGAGGGGGCAGCCTTATCCCTTCATTCCTCTACCTGGAGAGAGAAGAGGGCAGCCTTATCCCTTCATTCCTCTACCTGGAGAGAGGAGGTGGCAGCCTTATCCCTTCATTCCTCTACCTAGAGAGAGGAGGGGCAGCCTTATCCCTTCATTCCTCTACCTGGAGAGAGAAGAGGGCAGCCTTATCCCTTCATTCCTCTACCTGGAGAGAGGAGGTGGCAGCCTTATCCCTTCATTCCTCTACCTAGAGAGAGGAGGGGGCAGCCTTATCCCCTTCATTCCTCTACCTGGAGAGAGGAGGTGGCAGCCTTATCCCTTCATTCCTCTAGCTGGAGAGAGGAGGGGGCAGCCTTATCCCCTTCATTCCTCTACCTGGAGAGAGGAGGTGGCAGCCTTATCCCCTTCATTCCTCTACCTGGAGAGAGGAGGTGGCAGCCTTATCCCTTCATTCCTCTACCTAGAGAGAGGAGGGGGCAGCCTTATCCCCTTCATTCCTCTACCTAGAGAGAGGAATGGGCAGCCTTATCCCCTTCATTCCTCTACCTAGAGAGAGGAATGGGCAGCCTTATACCCTTCATTCCTCTACCTGGAGAGAGGAATGGGCAGCCTTATCCCCTTCATTCCTCTACCTGGAGAGAGGAATGGGCAGCCTTATCCCCTTCATTCCTCTACCTAGAGAGAGGAATGGGCAGCCTTATCCCTTCATTCCTCTACCTGGAGAGAGGAATGGGCAGCCTTATCCCCTTCATTCCTCTACCTAGAGAGAGGAATGGGCAGCCTTATCCCCTTCATTCCTCTACCTAGAGAGAGGAATGGGCAGCCTTATCCCCTTCATTCCTCTACCTGGAGAGAGGAGGTGGCAGCCTTATCCCCTTCATTCCTCTACCTGGAGAGAGGAGGTGGCAGCCTTATCCCCTTCATTCCTCTACCTAGAGAGAGGAATGGGCAGCCTTATCCACTTCATTCCTCTACCTAGAGAGAGGAATGGGCAGCCTTATCCCCTTCATTCCTCTACCTAGAGAGGAATGGGCAGCCTTATCCCCTTCATTCCTCTACCTGGAGAGAGGAGGTGGCAGCCTTATCCCCTTCATTCCTCTACCTGGAGAGAGGAGGTGGCAGCCTTATCCCCTTCATTCCTCTACCTAGAGAGAGGAATGGGCAGCCTTATCCCCTTCATTCCTCTACCTAGAGAGAGGAATGGGCAGCCTTATCCCCTTCATTCCTCTACCTAGAGAGAGGAATGGGCAGCCTTATCCCCTTCATTCCTCTACCTAGAGAGAGGAATGGGCAGCCTTATCCCCTTCATTCCTCTACCTAGAGAGAGGAGGTGGCAGCCTTATCCCCTTCATTCCTCTACCTGGAGAGAGGAGGTGGCAGCCTTATCCCCTTCATTCCTCTACCTAGAGAGAGGAATGGGCAGCCTTATCCACTTCATTCCTCTACCTAGAGAGAGGAATGGGCAGCCTTATCCCCTTCATTCCTCTACCTAGAGAGAGGAATGGGCAGCCTTATCCCCTTCATTCCTCTACCTGGAGAGAGGAGGTGGCAGCCTTATCCCCTTCATTCCTCTACCTGGGAGAGGAGGTGGCAGCCTTATCCCCTTCATTCCTCTACCTAGAGAGGAATGGGCAGCCTTATCCCCTTCATTCCTCTACCTAGAGAGGAATGGGCAGCCTTATCCCCTTCATTCCTCTACCTAGAGAGGAATGGGCAGCCTTATCCCCTTCATTCCTCTACCTAGAGAGAGGAATGGGCAGCCTTATCCCATCATTCCTCTACCTAGAGAGAGGAGGTGGCAGCCTTATCCCCTTCATTCCTCTACCTAGAGAGGAATGGGCAGCCTATCCCCTTCATTCCTCTACCTGGAGAGAGGAGGTGGCAGCCTTATCCCCTTCATTCCTCTACCTGGAGAGAGGAGGTGGCAGCCTTATCCCCTTCATTCCTCTACCTAGAGAGGAATGGGCAGCCTTATCCCCTTCATTCCTCTACCTAGAGAGGAATGGGCAGCCTTATCCCCTTCATTCCTCTACCTAGAGAGAGGAATGGGCAGCCTTATCCCCTTCATTCCTCTACCTAGAGAGAGGAATGGGCAGCCTTATCCCCTTCATTCCTCTACCTAGAGAGGAATGGGCAGCCTTATCCCCTTCATTCCTCTACCTAGAGAGAGGAATGGGCAGCCTTATCCCCTTCATTCCCTCTACCTAGAGAGAGGAGGTGGTGTGTGTTCTTTCTGTGTCACACACACACACACACACACACACACACACACACACACACACACACACACACACACACACACACACACACACACACACAAAATGACAATATTTACGTGCTCCCTGCCAGTAGAGCTTTATTCGATTGAATGGAATTGTAAGACAATGGGAGAGCACTGGGAAAACGACATAGAGATGAAATATCAGACGATGAGAGAGCACAGGGGAAACGACATGGAGATGAAATATCAGACAATGAGAGATACAGGGAAAATGGCATAGAGATGAAATATCAGACAATGAGAGAGCACAGGTGGAAACGACATGGAGATGAAATATCAGACAATGAGAAAGCACAGGAAAATGACATAGAGATGAAATATCAGACAATGAGAAAGCACAGGGAAAATGACATAGAGATGAAATATCAGACAATGAGAGGAAACAGTGTCGTAAATCTCCTGTGACTATCTGAAGGATCAGATTACAGCCCCAAAGCGTGCGGGAAGTCGGCTGTTTTATGGTCGGTCATAAAATTCGCTGCCTCTATGTTCGGTGGTGTTCCAGATTGGAAGGTAAATTGTGGAACACAGAGAGACACTTGGACAATCAAAAGTTTAAATAATTAAACAATATTTCTAATTTTGAGAATGTGGGAATGGTCCGTGGGTATTTAAAGAACAATCCTGTCAAAGTTGTTTCATTTGGTGACCTCGTGAGAGACAGGAGACCCACATTACTCTGCTTGTGTACACTCAGGTTTACATCTAGATGTTGGATACAATGAATGAGTAAATATGAAACTGTTTGTGAAAATATTTAATGTGATGTTAGCCTTCTAATTGAGAAGGGATGGAGTCTCCACGGTGGAATGGCTGCAATTCTATAGGCCATTAGACCGGACAGCGTGCAGCGGTGGCTACACAGCTGACAAATGGTTTAGAACTACAAGACCAGAAAAGCATGGAGCGGTAGAGACATGTGAAATGGTTAAGAACTACAACTTTATAGGCCATGGGGATAAGAACTACAACTCTATAGGTCATGGGGTTAAGAACTACAACTCTATAGGTCATGGGATTAAGAACTACACCTCTATAGGCCATGAGGTTAAGAACTACAACTCTATAGGTCATGGGATTAAGAACTACAACTCTATAGGCCATGAGGTTAAGAACTACAACTCCATAGGCCATGGGGTTAAGAACTACAACTCTATAGGTCATGAGGTTAAGAACTACAACTCTATAGGCCATGAGACCATACAGCGTGTAGTGTTGGCTACACGGCTAGAAATGGTTCAACTCTGAAACATTGCCACAGAAGGAGCAAATCTTAGACGAGGCGTTTTCAGTCGGCAGCTGGAAATGTACGTAGCCTTGGATGAAGAATACAGACAACCACCATCTATTCTATGCCTGACGTATCCATTAGGAACGCAACCAGAGGCTTTTCTGTTGACTCTCTCCAGCAGATGGACCGGGGACCACAGAGGCTTTTCTGTTGACTCTCTCCAGCAGATGTACCGGGGACCACCGAGGCTTTTCTGTTGACTCTCTCCAGCAGATGGACCGGGGACCACAGAGGCTTTTCTGTTGACTCTCTCCAGCAGATGGACCGGGGACCACAGAGGCTTTTCTGTTGACTCTCTCCAGCAGATGGACCGGGGACCACAGAGGCTTTTCTGTTGACTCTTTCCAGCAGATGGACCGGGGACCACAGAGGCTTTTCTGTTGACTCTCTAAAGCAGATGGACCGGGGACCACAGAGGCTTTTCTGTTGACTCTCTCCAGCAGATGGACCGGGGACCACAGAGGCTTTTCTGTTGACTCTCTCCAGCAGATGGACTGGGGACCACAGAGGCTTTTCTGTTGACTCTCTCCAGCAGATGGACCGGGGACCACAGAGGCTTTTCTGTTGACTCTCTCCAGCAGATGGACCGGGGACCACAGAGGCTTTTCTGTTGACTCTCTCCAGCAGATGGACCGGGAACCACAGAGGCTTTTCTGTTGACTCTCCCCAGCAGATGGACCAGGGACCACAGAGGCTTTTCTGTTGACTCTCTCCAGCAGATGGACCGGGGACCACAGAGGCTTTTCTGTTGACTCTCTCCAGCAGATGGACCGGGGACCACAGAGGCTTTTCTGTTGACTCTCTCCAGCAGATGGACCGGGGACCATAGAGAGAGACAACAAGACATACACTCGTTAATATTTAAAGGGCAATTCCTTTTCGAATGAGTGGTGTTTCATATTCAAAGTATTAGACATTTCTATGAGTGTAGTTATCAGCTATGAGTCTCCCACTCTCTAGCGGTCCCTGCCCCCTTTCCTTTGTCTACCAAGCCGTCACATTGGTTCCGTCCCCTAGGGATTTTTTCTTTGTATCGTGTAGTAACCCATCTATGAACTAATTGTGTGTGTTTTCATGCATTTCTGTGATTTGATTAGTTAGTTAGTAAAGAAATAATTAAATCAATTTGTACGTCACTGATTCATGATCTAGGCTAGGGTTCGTGCAGATATCCAAGGGTTTGCGACGTTCAGTAATGAAACTGACGAGGTAAAATTCATTAATAAACGACTGTTTTGATAAGATAGGAAAATATCTGAAGAGTTATATTCGGGAAATTGACACTCTATAAACAACATGTTCCCGTGGTGCCCCGACTTCCTTGTTAATTAAAGTTACATGATTATTTTAATTGCGTAATTGATTTGATAATACACAGTCTTCACATTTAATGATAGTCAATAACACAACAGCAGAGAGAGATAGAAACAGAGAGAATGTAGAAACATAGAGAAATATCTAGAAACAGAGAGAGAGAGAGATAGAAACAGAGAGAAATATCTAGAAACAGAGAGAGAGATAGAGAAACAGAGAGATAGATGTAGAAACAGAGAAACAGAGAGATATAGAAACAGAGAGAGATATATAGAAACAGAGAGATATAGAAACAGAGAGATAGATGTAGAAACAGAGAAACAGAGAGATATAGAAACAGAGAGAGACAGAAACAGAGAGATATAGATACAGAGAGATAGATGTAGAAACAGAGAAACAGAGAGATATAGAAACAGAGAGAGACAGAAACAGAAATATATAGAAACAGAGAGATGGATGTAGAAACAGAGAAACAGAGAGATATAGAAACAGAGAGATAGATGTAGAAACAGAGCGAAATATCTAAACAGAGAGATAGATATAGAAACATAGAGATAGATGTAGAAACAGAGAGATATAGAAACAGAGAAACAGAGAGATATAGAAACAGAGAGATAGATGTAGAAACAGAGAAACAGAGAGATATAGAAACGGAGAGATATAGAAACAGAGAGATAGATGTAGAAACAGAGAAACAGAGAGATATAGAAACAGAGATAGATGTAGAAACACAGAGAGAGAGATATAGAAACAGAGAGAATGTAGAAACAGAGAGAATGTAGAAACAGAGAGAAATATCTAGAAACAGAGAGAGAGAGAGATAGAAACAGAGAGATAGAAGTAGAAACAGAGAAACAGAGAGATATAGAAACAGAGAGAGAGCGAAACAGAGAGAGAGATATAGAAACAGAGAGAGAGAGAGATAGAAACAGAGAGAGAGATGTAGAAACAAAGAGAGCGAAACAGAGAGAGAGATATAGAAACAGAGAGAGAGAGAGAGAGATAGAAACAGAGAGAGAGATGTAGAAACAAAGAGAGCGAAACAGAGAGAGAGATATAGAAACAGAGATATAGAAACAGAGATATAGAAACAGAGAGAGATGTAGAAACAAAGAGAGAGAAACAGAGAGAGAAACAGAGAGAGATGTAGAAACAAAGAGAGAGAAACAGAGAGAGATATAGAAACAGAGAGAGATGTAGAAACAAAGAGAGAGAAACAGAGAGAGAAACAGAGAGATGTAGAAACAAAGAGAGAGAAACAGAGAGAGATATAGAAACAGAGAGAAACAGAGAGAGATGTAGAAACAAAGAGAGTGAAACAGAGAGAGAGATATAGAAACAGAGAGAGAGAAACAGAGAGAGATATAGAAACAGAGAGAGAAACAAAGAGATATAGAAACAGAGAGAAACAGAGAGAGAGATATAGAAACAGAGAGAAACAGAGAGAGATATAGAAACAGAGAGAGAAACAGAGAGAGATATAGAAACAGAGAGAGGGAAACAGAGAGAGATATAGAAACAGAGAGAGAAACAGAGAGAGATATAGAAACAAAGAGAGAAACAGAGAGAGATATAGAAACAGAGAGAGAGAAACAGAGAGAGATATCAAAACAGAGAGAAAGAGTTGTAGAAACAGAGAGATATAGAAACAGAGAGAAACAGAGAGAGAGATATAGAAACAGAGAGAGAGAGAAACAGAGAGAGATATAGAAACAGAGAGAGAAACAGAGACGTGAGACATAGATCCAGATATATCAGATGCAAAGCATGGACAGAATCTTGTGATGCGCCCAAGTGATTGTACCATTAGTTGGTCTGTCTGGGATAACTTTTGACAGATGGGAATGTGCACGTGCGAGAGTCTAGCTATGTAGCTGGTAGCGCATGGCGTCAGAGCTAACAACGTTCCTGTGTCACACTTCACACAGTGGTATCGTAGAGCTCAAAACGTGTGAACGCTGAGTGAAGCGGCTCGATAACAAAGACGGTCTAAAGAGTGAGGCTCCAACCGAGGCTGCGGTGGTGTTCTCCACTATTTCCTCTGTAGCCTATAGGGAGAACGATGGGTTCAGGTCCCCAGTAGGCTTTGGAGAAATATATGAACGTCTGTGAAGTTTATTTTTTATTTAATTTTATGTGTTTTTCAAAAGAAGTTGCCTTTTTCCTGTTTCTATGTGTCATAACTGTGTATTACCGTATGCTAAATGTACAGTCAATCATTATGTAGGTGTAATGTGAAGGACTGATGGATGGGCGTACATCCTGCTGTGGTGGTCTTACTGTGTACATCCAGCTGTGGTGGTCTTACTGTGTACATCCAGCTGTGGTGGTCTTACTGTGTACATCCTGCTGTGGTGGTCTTACTGTGTACATCCTGCTGTGGTGGTCTTACTGTGTACATCCAGCTGTGGTGGTCTTACTGTGTACATCCAGCTGTGGTGGTCTTACTGTGTACATCCTGCTGTGGTGGTCTTACTGTGTACATCCTGCTGTGGTGGTCTTACTGTGTACATCCAGCTGTGGTGGTCTTACTGTGTACATCCTGCTGTGGCGGTCTTATTGTGTACATCCTGCTGTGGTGGTCTTACTGTGTACATCCTGCTGTGGCGGTCTTATTGTGTACATCCTGCTGTGGCGGTCTTACTGTATACATCCTGCTGTGGCGGTCTTACTGTATACATCCTGCTGTGGCGGTCTTACTGTATACATCCTGCTGTGGTGGTCTTACTGTATACATCCTGTTGTGGCGGTCTTACTGTATACATCCTGCTGTGGTGGTCTTACTGAGAGATGGGTGTACATCCTGCTGTGGCGGTCTTACTGTGTACATCCTGCTGTGGTGGTCTTACTGTGTACATCCTGCTGTGGTGGTCTTACTGTATACATCCTGCTGTGGTGGTCTTACTGAGAGATGGGTGTACATCCTGCTGTGGCGGTCTTACTGTGTACATCCTGCTGTGGTGGTCTTACTGAGAGATGGGTGTACATCCTGCTGTGGCGGTCTTACTGTGTACATCCTGCTGTGGTGGTCTTACTGTGTACATCCTGCTGTGGTGGTCTTACTGTGTACATCCTGCTGTGGTGGTCTTTCTGTGTAAATCCTGCTGTGGTGGTCTTACTGTGTACATCCTGCTGTGGTGGTCTTACTGTGTACATCCTGCTGTGGTGGTCTTACTGTATACATCCTGCTGTGGTGGTCTTACTGTGTACATCCTGCTGTGGTGGTCTTACTGTGTAAATCCTGCTGTGGTGGTCTTATTGTATACATCCTGCTGTGGTGGTCTTACTGTATACATCCTGCTGTGGTGGTCTTATTGTATACATCCTGCTGTGGTGGTCTTACTGTGTACATCCTGCTGTGGTGGTCTTACTGTGTACATCCTGCTGTGGTGGTCTTACTGTGTACTTCCTGCTGTGGTGGTCTTTCAGAAAATGTCTTCTTTGTCTCGCACCAGAATGGTGATATTGTAACTCAATGAATATATCTTAATGAAGGCAGTCTTAGTCTGCATTGAAGGCTACTCAGCTTAGTTCTCTCCCACTGTGTGTGTCTGTTTGTGCGTGCAAACACTGTTTATGCAAAAGTATGTGGACACCCCTTCAAATGAGTGGATTTGCCAATTTCAGCCACACCCGTTGCTGACAGGTGTGTAAAATCGAGCATACAGCCATGCAATCTCCATAGACAAACATTGGCAGTAGAATGGCTGTACTGAAGAGCTCAGTGACTTTCAATGTGTTGCTGTCATAGGATGCCACCTTTCCAACAAGTCAGTTCGTCAAATTTCTGCCCTGCTAGAGCTGCCCCGGTCAACTGTAGGTGCTGTTATTGTGAAGTGGAAACATCTAGGAGCAACAACAGCTCAGCCTTCAAAGTGGTAGGCCACACAAGCTCACAGAATTGGACCGCTGAGTGCTGAAATGTGTAGCGTGAAAAAATCACTCACTACTGACTTCAGCACAAGAACTGTTCGTTGGGAGCTTCATCAAATGGGTTTCCATGGCCGAGCAGCTGTACACAAGCCTAAGATCACCATGTGTGAAGACAAGTGTCTGCTGAAGTGGTGTAAAGCTCGCCGCCATTGGACTCTGGAGCAGTGGAAATGCATTCTCTGGAGTGATGAATCACCCTTCTTCACCTGGCAATCTGACAAAAGAATCTGGGTTTGGTGGATGCCAGGAGAACACTACCTACCCCAATGCATAGTGCCAACTGTAAAGTTTGGTGGAGGAGGAATAATGGTCTGGGGCTGTTTTTCATGGTTCAGGCCCCTTAGTTTCAGTGAAGGGAAATCTTAACAGCATACAGCATACAATGACATTCTAGAAGATTCTGTGCTTCCAACAGAAAGACCCTTTCCTGTTTCAGCATGACAATGCCCTCGTGCACAAAGCGAGATCCATACAGAAATGGTTTGTCGAGATCAGTGTGGAAGAACTTGACTGGCCTGCACAGAGCCCTGACCTCAACCCCATCGAACAGCTTTAGGATTAATTGGAATGCTGACTGCGAGCCAGGCCTAATCGCCCCAAATCAGTGCCCGACCTCACTAATGCTCTTGTAGGCTGAATGGAATCAAGTCCCTGCAGCAATGTTCCAACATCTAGTGGAAACCCTTCCCAGAAGAGTGGAGGTGTTTATAGCAGCAATGTTCCAACATCTAGTGGAAAGCCTTCCAAGAAGAGTGGAGGCTGTTATAGCAGCAGTGTTCCAACATCTAGTAGAAAGCCTTCCCAGAGGAGTGGAGGCTGTTATAGCAACAATGTTCCAACATCTAGTGGAAACCCTTCCCAGAAGAGTGGAGGTGTTTATAGCAGCAATGTTCCAACATCTAGTGGAAAGCCTTCCAAGAAGAGTGGAGGCTGTTATAGCAGCAGTGTTCCAACATCTAGTAGAAAGCCTTCCCAGAGGAGTGGAGGCTGTTATAGCAACAATGTTCCAACATCTAGTGGAAAGCCTTCCCAGAAGAGTGGAGGCTGTTATAGCAACAATGTTCCAACATCTAGTGGAAAGCCTTCCCAGAAGAGTGGAGGCGTTTATAGCAACAATGTTCCAACATCTAGTGGAAAGCCTTCCCAGAAGAGTGGAGGCGTTTATAGCAACAATGTTCCAACATCTAGTGGAAAACCTTCCCAGAAGAGTGGAGGCGTTTATAGCAACAATGTTCCAACATCTAGTGGAAAGCCTTCCCAGAAGAGTGGAGGCTGTTATAGCAGCAATGTTCCAACATCTAGTGGAAACCCTTCCCAGAAGAGTGGAGGCTGTTATAGCAGCAATGTTCCAACATCTAGTGGAAAACCTTCCCAGAAGAGTGGAGGCGTTTATAGCAACAATGTTCCAACATCTAGTGGAAACCCTTCCCAGAAGAGTGGAGGCTGTTATAGCAGCAATGTTCCAACATCTAGTGGAAAGCCTTCCCAGAAGAGTAGAGGCTGTTATAGCAACAATGTTCCAACATTAGTGGAAAGCTTTCCCAGAAGAGGCTGTTATAGCTGTTATAAGAAGAGGCTGTTATAGCAGGAAAGAGGGGAGGGGGGGGGGCAACTCCATATGAATTCCCATGATTTTGGAATGAGATGTTTGTTTGACCAGCAGGTGTCCACATACTTTTCGTCATGTAGTGCATGTGCATGGGTGATTACATTACACTATCACATAGAACTGTGATGCAGCCATTGGTGATTGCATGTGTATTCTTTTGACACGATACAGAGCTTCAGTTTAGACCTTTTAATGTGATTTGATGAACGGGGGGGGGTTGTAAAGATGTCTGTCTCCAAGGTTACCATGTTGTGCCATCCTAATGATCCGTCAGCTTGGGTGCTTAAAATGACAAAACTACAGATGTTCTTCAACCATTCATTTCTTTGACTTTTAATTGATGAGAAGAATTATATATTTTTTTATTTTACCTTTATTTAACTAGGCAAGTCAGTTAAGAACAAATTCTTATTTTCAATGACGGCCTAGGAACAGTGGGTTAACTGCCTGTTCAGGGGCAAAACGACAGATTTGTACCTTGTCAGCTCGGGGATTTGAACTTGCAACCTTTCGGTTACTAGTCCAACGCTCTAACCACTAGGTTAACCTGCCGCCTCTACACTCTAACCACTAGGCTACCCTGCCGCCTCTACACTCTAACCACTAGGCTAACCTGCCGCCTCTACACTCTAACCACTAGGCTAACCTGCCGCCTCTACACTCTAACCACTAGGCTACCCTGCCGCCTCTACACTCTAACCAATAGGCTAACCTGCCGCCTCTACACTCTAACCACTAGGCTACCCTGCCGCCTCTACACTCTAACCAATAGGCTACCCTGCCCTGATGAACATGATAACACGCCGGTGAACACGGATGTAATTCTGTCATGGGAGAATGTTCTCAATAGCAAAAGGCACTAGACAACCAAAATGAACAAGCTTCTTATTGTGAAAGACATTCAAAATCAGCATGATTTTCAGAAAAGTGTCAAGAAGTGTTACACTATGAGGAATGAGGAGTGAGAGCACTGTCTGTTCCTGTTTCCCACTGTCTGTTCCTATTTCCCATTGTCTGTTCCTGGTTCCCATTGTCCGTTCCTGTTTCCCACTGTCTGTTCCTGTTTCCCATTGTCTGTTCCTGTTTCCCACTGTCTGTTCCTGTTTCCCACTGTCTGTTCCTGTTTCCCACTGTCTGTTCCTGTTTCCCATTGTCTGTTCCTGTTTCCCATTGTCTGTTCCTGTTTCCCACTGTCTGTTCCTGTTTCCCACTGTCTGTTCCTGTTTCCCACTGTCTGTTCCTGTTTCCCACTGTCTGTTCCTGTTTCCCACTGTCTGTTCCTGTTTCCCACTGTCTGTTCCTGTTTCCCACTGTCTGTTCCTGTTTCCCACTGTCTGTTCCTGTTTCCCATTGTTTGTTCCTGTTTCCCAATGTTTGTTCCTGTTTCCCACTGTCTGTTCCTGTTTCCCACTGTCTGTTCCTGTTTCCCACTGTCTGTTCCTGTTTCCCATTGTTTGTTCCTGTTTCCCATTGTCTGTTCCTGTTTCCCATTGTCTGTTCCTGTTTCCCATTGTCTGTTCCTGTTTCCCATTGTCTGTTCCTGGTTCCCATTGTCTGTTCCTGTTTCCCACTGTCTGTTCCTGTTTCCCACTGTCTGTTCCTGTTTCCCATTGTCTGTTCCTGTTTCCCATTGTCTGTTCCTGGTTCCCATTGTCTGTTCCTATTTCCCACTGTGTGTTCCTGTTTCCCATTGTCTGTTCCTGTTTCCCACTGTCTGTTCCTGTTTCCCATTGTCTGTTCCTGTTTCCCATTGTTTGTTCCTGTTTCCCACTGTCTGTTCCTGTTTCCCACTGTTTGTTCCTGTTTCCCATTGTCTGTTCCTGTTTCCCACTGTCTGTTCCTGTTTCCCACTGTCTGTTCCTGTTTCCCACTGTCTGTTCCTGTTTCCCATTGTCTGTTCCTGTTTCCCATTGTCTGTTCCTGTTTCCCACTGTCTGTTCCTGTTTCCCATTGTCTGTTCCTGTTTCCCATTGTCTGTTCCTGTTTCCCACTGTCTGTTCCTGTTTCTCAGTGCCTGTCCCATGGTGTCTGTTTCTCAGTGCCTGTCCCATGGTGTCTGTTTCTCAGTGCCTGTCCCATGGTGTCTGTTTCTCAGTGCCTGTCCCATGGTGTCTGTTTCTCAGTGCCTGACCCATGGTGTCTGTTTCTCAGTGCCTGTCCCATGGTGTCTGTTTCTCAGTGCCTGTCCCATGGTGTCTGTATCTCAGTGCCTGTCCCATGGTGTCTGTTTCTCAGTGCCTGTCCCATGGTGTCTGTTTCTCAGTGCCTGACCCATGGTGTCTGTTTCTCAGTGCCTGTCCCATGGTGTCTGTTTCTCAGTGCCTGACCCATGGTGTCTGTTTCTCAGTGCCTGTCCCATGGTGTCTGTTTCTCAGTGCCTGTCCCATGGTGTCTGTTTCTCAGTGCCTGTCCCATGGTGTCTGTTTCTCAGTGCCTGTCCCATGGTGTCTGTTTCTCAGTGCCTGTCCCATGGTGTCTGTTTCTCAGTGCCTGTCCCATGGTGTCTGTTTCTCAGTGCCTGTCCCATGGTGTCTGTTTCCCAGTGCCTGTCCCATGGTGCCTGTACCATCGTACTTTCAGCACCACTGCATGTGGACAGCTCCTAGGCTCCTAAGGGGAATATGTCAGAGGCTTACTGCATGCAATGGGCACCCAAGCCCTCGTCTCACACCTTAGCTAGATCTGTAAGACCACGTGTACACAGGCAGGCAGGCAGGCAGGCAGGAAGGCAGGCAGGCAGGCAGGCAGGCAGGCAAATAGACAATCACCCCCTCTCACACACACATAGGCACACGTGTGTCTCTGCTGTCTGCTGAGCTGAAGAGCAGAGTGCTCACAATCAAACATGCATATCACAACCCAACCCCCACACACACAGGGGAGTCAGCTTAGGGTAGACATATTACTGTCAGAGTGTCAGGTGGGTTTGACAGAGAGGGGAGAGTGTTTGCTCAGGGATCCAAACGTTTACCTGGTCATTGTGATGTTGCATCTTCCTTTGTCACAGCAGCGATCCACATGGAGACAGCTGCAGTGCGGTTTCTTAGCCCATCCTGTTGGAGCAGATATTTATAACCAGAGAACTGCAGGTCGGTCCACAATACCCGATCATTAAGCGCTAAGGTGAAAGCCTTCGTCCTATTTACATGCAGAGTACCAGTCAAACGTTTGGACACACCTACTCATTCAAGAGTTTTAATTTTTTTTTTTTTACATTTTTTTTCTACATTGTAGAATAATTGTGAAGACATCAAAACAATGAAATAACACATATGGAATCATGTAGTAACCAAAAAAGAGATTAAAATATATTTTATATTTTTGATTCTTCAAAGTAGCCACCGTTTGCCTTGATGGCAACTTTGCACACATGATTCCATGTTATTTCAAAGTTTTGATGTCTTCACTTACCAACATTACCAACGACCAGGAATACGTCTTTCCCGGGGCGGATCCTTTGTTCGGACCTCCATCCTGGACATGGGATTTATCCCAGAGCATCTTGCCTATGCCGCACGGCCATCGCTCATCCATATATTTATATGTACATAACATTTGATTTGATTTGATGTAGACAATAGTAAAAATAAAGAACAACTCTGTAATGAGTAGGTGTGTCTAAACCTTTGACTGGTACTGTACATGAATGTGTTTATTGTTGGAATTTAGGCATGTCTCGTCTGATGTAAAGTCACAACTACACACACACACACACACACACACACACACACACACACACACACACACACACACACACACACACACACACACACACACACACACACACACACACACACACACACACACACACACACACACACATGTTTTTTCCATTTTCCATTGTTGTAATGACCATTGATTGTAAATCAGTACCAGGGTAAATAGAGCCTTCATTAGGTCAGTGGCAGGGTAAATAGAGCCTTCATTAGGTCAGTGGCAGGGTAAATAGATCCTTCATTAGGTCAGTAGCAGGGTAAATAGATCCTTCATTAGGTCAGTAGCAGGGTAAATAGATCCTTCATTAGGTCAGTAGCAGGGTAAATAGATCCTTCATTAGGTCAGTAGCAGGGTAAATAGATCCTTCATTAGGTCAGTGGCAGGGTAAATAGAGCCTTCATTAAGTCAATGGCAGGGTAAATAGATCCTTCATTAGGTCAGATCAGGGTAAATAGAGCCTTCATTAGGTCAGTGGCAGGGTAAATAGAGCATTCAATAGGTCAGTACCAGGGAAATAGAGCCTTCATTGGGTCAAATCACGGTAAATAGAGCCTTCATTAGGTCAGTGGCAGGGTAAATAGAGCATTCATTAGGTCAGATCAGGGTAAATAGAGCCTTCATTAGGTCAGTGGCAGGGTAAATAGAGCCTTCATTAGGTCAGATCAGGGTAAATAGAGCCTTCATTAGGTCAGTGGCAGGGTAAATAGAGCATTCATTAGGTCAGTACCAGGGTAAATAGAGCCTTCATTAGGTCACATCAGGGTAAATAGAGCATTCATTAGATCAGATCAGGGTAAATAGAGCCTTCATTAGGTCAGTGGCAGGGTAAATAGAGCATTCATTAGGTCAGATCAGGGTAAATAGAGCCTTCATTAGGTCAGTGGCAGGGTAAATAGAGCATTCATTAGGTCAGTACCAGGGTAAATAGAGACTTCATTAGGTCAGTGGCAGGGTAATTAGAGCCTTCATTAGGTCAGTGGCAGGGTAAATAGAGCATTCATTAGGTCAGATCAGGGTAAATAGAGCCTTCATTAGGTCAGTGCAGGGTAAATAGAGCCTTCATTAGGTCAGTGGCAGGGTAAATAGAGCATTCATTAGGTCAGTGGCAGGCTAAATAGAGCATTCATTAGACCACACCTGATTCAACTAATCAAACTAATCACAGAGCCCCTTGATTAGTCGAATCAGTTGTGTAAGTGCTGGGCTAAATCAATGGGCACTCCCTACGGGGGTCGGTCCTCCAGAAATGTACTGATTCGAAACACTGCAGTTAGTCCCAGACTCACGTGTTGAAAGTGCTCTTGAGGCCCACCTCACTGTCAACCGACACTATAAGGAAGAGACATGGTGGTGAACATTTGATTGGGCAGCGTGAGGAGGATTTATTTAATGTCCTGGTTGAATTCGAACCCATGAGAGACACCAACCCAAGACTTCTGTTTTCCAAATTCTTGTCAGCAGCTATCCGAGGCAGTGGAGTAAAGGACAACTGTGAAATGGACACACTTATCAAGAGAACACAATGTCATCCCTACTGCCTATGGTCTGGAGGACTCACTCAACACAAATGCATCTTTTGTGAATAATGTCCGAGTGTTGGAGAGTGCCCCTGGCTATCCATACGTTTTAAAAACAATACAATTGTGCTGTCTGCTTTGCTTATTAATATAAGGACTAAATGTATTTTTTAATACTTTTACTTTTACGTTTGATACGTAAATGTAATTATTAACCACGTGCTTTTAGACTTTTACTCAAGTAGTATTTTATTGGGTGTCTTCTATTAAGGTATCTATACTTTTACTCAAGTAGTATTTTATTGGGTGTCTTCTATTAAGGTATTTATACTTTTACTCAAGTAGTATTTTATTGGGTGTCTTCTATTAAGGTATCTATACTTTTACTCAAGTATGACAATTTAATACTTTTTCCACCACTGTTCCAAGGCAAGATTGTACTTTCTCCATATCTTGTTATGGCACCTCTCTCCATATCTTGTTATAGCACCTCTCTCCATATCTTGTTATAGCACCTCTCTTCATATCTTGTTATAGCACCTCTCTCCCTAACTTGTTACAGCACCTCTCTCCATATCTTGTTATAGCACCTCTCTCCCTAACTTGTTACAGCACCTCTCTCCCTATCTTGTTATAGCACCTCTCTCCCTATCTTGTTATAGCACCTCTCTTCATATCTTGTTATGGCACCTCTCTCCCTATCTTGTTATGGCACCTCTCTCCCTATCTTGTTATAGCACCTCTCTCCCTATCTTGTTATAGCACCTCTCTCCCTATCTTGTTATAGCACCTCTCTCCCTATCTTGTTATAGCACCTCTCTCCCTATCTTGTTATAGCACCTCTCTCCATATCTTGTTATGGCACCTCTCTCCCTAACTTGTTATAGCACCTCTCTCCCTATCTTGTTATAGCACCTCTCTCCCTATCTTGTTATAGCACCTCTCTCCCTAACTTGTTATAGCACCTCTCTCCCTATCTTGTTATAGCACCTCTCTCCCTATCTTGTTATGGCACCTCTCTTCATATCTTGTTATAGCACCTCTCTTCATATCTTGTTATAGCACCTCTCTTCATATCTTGTTATGGCACCTGTCTTCATATCTTGTTATGGCACCTCTCTTCATATCTTGGTGAGATAGATGATATAATCATGGACTTTTAAAGAGAGTAAAAGCATTATGTCAATAATCCTGCTTAATTGTGCTTCAGATAATTATAGCATGGTTTTTGCTGCACGTTTGAACAGGATCATTAGAGATTCCACACTGATTCACAGCACTCAGCACTAACGCTAAATTAGAAACCATTTCCAACAAGGCTTTCATGTTAACCCAATCGTCAGTGGAGATTGCGACATCACTTCACTACCTCTGACACAAAGAATATATGTTTTTCGGAGGGTGGGGGGGGACGACGACATGCTGTTTTATACTCCCACTGTAAACCAAAGCTTGACGTAAGAACATTGTACCTGTACGCTAAATAGCTATGCAAGGCGTATTCCTCCCAGCGTTATCCCAGCAACACAAACAGAAAGATAGAACATTATACTTTGTAAAGCTCTCGTCTTGCATATCCTCCACACTCCTGTTTGTCTGTCATCATTAATGCTTTCGAACACAACGGCTCTTACTCCTCTGTGTGTGTGTGTGTGTGTGTGCTTGTCACGTGCAAGTGTGTGTGTTACGTGCGAGCATGTGAGTGAGTGCAGATGTGACGAGAGTCGAACCCCAGGGCAGTTATCCAGTCACCCGAGGAAACATAAAGATGTGTACAAAACAACAACAGCGCAACAACAGACTCTGGGCTGCTCTTTCTTCCTCCACAACAATTTTAATAAGCTAGAGACATTTTCTCTCTCAGTTCAAAGTGAAGCACATTTGTTGGTGTTTTTTTTTTTTTTTTTTTTAATGCAGGGGAAGTGGTAGTGAATCTGAACCAATTGAAGGTAATTGGAGATCACCCTCAGCTGAGATGTCATCATTTGGAGTTCTCTTTCATCTACCTAACAAGTTGACGGCTGTTTGGGGATTGTATTTACGCTTCGAGGTGAACTGCAAAACAGTTATTTTTTCACGAGTTTCACGACTGTGTTGATTTGAAAAAGTAAATATCTCTTTGTTGAAGACATTGCAGGAGCTTCCCCACCTATCAACATGTAGTCGAGTGACCACAGAGTTAGTAAACCATTCTTTTGCGTGTGTCTATGTTCAGAGCCTATTAACTAGTATGGAGGTCTGTGATTTGGAGCACAGCCCATGAATCCCTATCTTAGTGTATCTCACATAGTAACCATCCAATGGGAACAAGTAAATCTGAGCCTGTCAGTTAGCCAGACAGGCTTTAGACAGCTTTAAGATAATTAGGAAGTGGAGTTTCACTCGAGGGAACACGGTACAGCAGCCAAATCCTTTTACATCTATCTCGCGCCCTTTCAAGGTCCCAGATGCTGAACGAAATCAAACCCTCCCTTCGTGGTTGACGAGCCGTTAAGGAGACATAAAGTTGCCCCCTGTCCCCCCTGTACCCCCCCTGTCCCCCGGATGCCTGATTATACAGACACATATGTTCTAGAACCGTAACAGCATTATAGCAAACTGATAAGAGACAGGTATGGTTTAGTCATGCATAATATAGAAAGATATATGAGGCGTTATAACACCAGGAATCTGGTTGATCTACTATGGCAGCGGTAGACCTACTGATGTGATCCACAGCCCCTATGGAGAACGTTCAATCTGAGCAGAGATATTGCACTGCAGTCTGGACAAAGAGTTGCTGGTGTGTAACGTTAATCCAGTCAGGCAGACTCACTATCTTTTGGATTCCCCTACACCTGGGGCTCTTTGGTTCCTGTGGCAGATCATTTTACTCAGGCTTGAATCTAAAGTCAAATGTGTCCCTTTTATCCAAATAACATGAAACCAATCTTTTTTTGTTGTTGCATAAAACAGGTTTGCTCAGTGTTGATGATTTGCATGACCAAGTCACTGAAGGAACAAAACACAAGATTCACTTTGAGGAGAAATGGACATTACGATGGAGAATGTGCCATTCAGACTCAGGTCTAGTGTTCTCTATCAACTGTGAGGATACTGCTGTAAAATAATCACTTCCTGTATGTGTGGTCCAGAGTCTCTCTACCACAGTGAATCTGAGCCTGTCAGTAAGCCAGACAGACATTAGACAGCTTTACGATAATTAGGAAGTGGAGTTTCACTCGAGGGAACATGGTACAGTAGCCAAATCTATATTGCGCCCTTTCATGGTCCCAGATGCAAAACGAAATCAAAACCCTCCCTTTGCAGTTGACAAGCCATACAGGAGACATAAAGTTGTCACCCCCCCCCAACCCCAGAAGGAGCGTGGGAATTAGAGAGTGGGGAGGAGGGAGGTGTGTGTGTGTAGTGAGCAGTAATATAGAACAGTGTATATGATATTATAAATATCTCACAAGCTACTCGTAATAAAGACCAAGGGTGAATTTTGGCCCATTCCTCCCGACAGAGCTGGTGTAACTGAGTCAGGTTTGTAGGTCTCCTTGCTCGCACATGCTTTTTCAGTTCTGCCCACAAATTTAAATCTATATGATTGAGGTCATGGCTTTGTGATGGCCCCTCAAATACCTTGACTTTGTTGTCCTTAAGCCATTTTCCACAACTTTGGAAGTATGCTTGGGGTCATTGTCCATTTGGAAGACCCATTTGCGACCAAGCTTTAACTTCCTGACTGATGTCTTGAGATGTTGCTTCAATATATCCACATAATTTCCCCCTCATGATTCCATCTATTTTGTGAAGTGCACCAGTCCCTCCTGCAGCAAAGCACCCCCACACCATCATGCTGCCACCCCTGTGTTTCATGGTTGGTATGGTGTTCTTCAGCTTGCAAGCCTCCCATTTGTCCTCCAAACATAATGATGGTCATTATGGCCAAACAGTTCTATTTTTATATCATCAGACCAGAGGACATTTCTCCAAAAAGTCTGATCTTTGTCCCCATGTGCAGTTGCAAACAGTAGTCTGGCTTTTTTATGGCGGTTTTAGAGCTGTGGCTTCTGCTTGCTGAGTGGCCTTTAAAGTTATGTCGAATTCGGACTCGCTTTGCTGTGGATATAGATACTTTTGTACCTGTTTCCTCCAGCATCTTCACAAGGTCCTTTGCTGTTGTTTTGGGATTGATTTGCACTTTTCGCACCAAAGTATGTTCATCTTTAGGAGACAGACTGTTGTTTGTACAGATGAACGTGCACCTTCAGGCATTTGGAAATTGCTCCCAAGGATGAACCAGACTTGTGGAGGTCTAGCATTTTTGGAAGTCTTGGCTGATTTCTTTTGATTTTCCCATGATGTCAAGAAAAGAGGCACTGAGTTTGAAGGTAGACCTTGAAATACATCCACAGGTTTCACCTCCAATTGACTCAAATTATGTCAATTAGCCTATCCGAAGCTTCTAAAGCCATGACATCATTTTCTGTAATTTTCCAAGCTGTTTAAAGGCACAGTCAACTTAGTGTATGTAAACGTCTGACAAACTGGACTTCCGATACAATTCACTGTCAGTGAAATAATCTGTCTGTTAACAAATTTAGGAAAAATGACTTGTGTTGTACACAAAGTAGATGTCCTAACCGACTTGCCCAAACTAAAGTTTGTTAACAAGAAATTTGTAGAGTGGTTGAAAAATGAGTTTTATTGACTCCAACCTAAGTGTACATTCAGCTGTACATATAGATAGTATCAGAGTAATTTAGAGGTCACCCTATACAGATACAACTAACCACAGAGATAACACATACATATAGATAGTATCAGAGTAATTTAGAGGTCACCCTATACAGATACAACTAACCACAGAGATAACACATACATATAGATAGTATCAGAGTCATTTAGAGGTCACCCTATACAGATACAACTAACCACAGAGATAACACATACATATAGATAGTATCAGAGTAATTTAGAGGTCACCCTATACAGATACAACTAACCACAGAGATAACACATACATATAGATAGTATCAGAGTAATTTAGAGGTCACCCTATACAGATACAACTAACCACAGAGATAACACATACATATAGATAGTATCAGAGTAATTTAGAGGTCACCCTATACAGATACAACTAACCACAGAGATAACACATACATATAGATAGTATCAGAGTCATTTAGAGGTCACCCTATACAGATACAACTAACCACAGAGATAACACATACATATAGATAGTATCAGAGTCATTTAGAGGTCACCCTATACAGATACAACTAACCACAGAGATAACACATACATGTAGATAGTATCAGAGTAATGTAGAGGTCACCCTATACAGATACAACTAACCACAGAGATAATAAATACTGTAAATATACACAGCATCAGAATTATCCTCAGTGAACACGTTTAAGATAGACACCAGACTTGGATACTTCCACATTAATCTGTCACTCATTCAATTATCAGTCCTCTGGATACTGTAACAGAGATACATTTAGGCCCCACGGAGGGGGGGGGGGGGGGGCTGACTTGTCCTTTGGCATTGGCCTCCGTCTTCCATCTCCAGGTGTCGGAGAGCTCTTGAATTAGGGGTGAGCCTACACGTGTGTGTGTGTGTGTGTGTGTGTGTGCGTGTGCGTGTGCGTGTGTACTGTGTGTGTGTGTGTGTGTGTGCGTGCACTGTGTGGCCCGCAGGAGTGCTGACTCCATTCACTTCAAATCTCGCCCACTCCCCTTCTCTCACCTCTCCTCATATACATAGAAGCATGGCCGGCAGATAGCATTAGTCCCCGTAATCAGAGGGCCTGTCCCATTTGCTCTGCATAGTGATCTGTCACACAGTGCCACAGGAAGCAGAAAGCCCCTGGTGTGGTGGAATACAAAAGGTAGTGCATCTGCCTGGCTGGATTAACGTTGAGGTGACAGATACTCTGTGTATTTCTGCTCAGGTGGAAATGGGCTATTAGATTGTACTGAGAATAAGCAAGATTACATGTGTAACGGTATAAGTTTAGACCGTCCCCTCGCCCGCGTGAACCAGGGACCCTCTGCACACATCAACAACAGTCACCCTCGAATCATCGTTACCCATCGCTCCACAAAAGCCGCGGCCCTTGCAAGGTCTTAGAGCAAGTGGCGTCACCGATTGAAACGCTATTTGCTCGCACCGCTAACTAAGCTAGCCGTTTTCACATCCGTTACACATGTTTTATTCACAAATGCTTGGTGCACAGCCAACTTCATGTGTCAAACGCACATCACCGAGACAAAATGAGTTCCCAAAACACAGGAGGTAGAAAAAAACAACACAAAACATCCATTTGGATTCCGTCAAATCAATTTATCAATCTGCTTGTAAGAGCTGCTCTGTGCCGCTGGGTCAGAACTCACTTTGTCAACGAAAATATTTGTCAAACACATATTATTCAGTGGCAGATGAGACGAGACCACGTTATCTCTGTGACTAAAATCTGACTGGACTGGACGGGAGTTTTTGGAGAGATTGAACCGTTCTCCAATCTGGCGGCAAAATATCATTGATGCAAATAAGGCACATGCAATGACTACTCTCCCGGTGGCTCCTGGTGAAAAAGATGCATTGTTTTGGAGCCACTTTACTTATCTCAGCATCATTCAAACAACTCCAAATGCAACATTTCCACACTTTCCCCAAACATTTCCCTCATCAATCACAATACCCCATAACGACAAAGCTAAATCATGTTTTTAGACATTTTTGCAATTGTGAAAAAAAACAACAACAGATACTTTATTTACATACGTATTCAGACCCTTTGCCATGAGACTCGAAATTGAGCTCAGGTTCATCCTGTTTCTATTGATCATCCTTAACCTGTTGCGTCGCGCAATCCCGGATCGAGTTCTATTTATAGCCTCAAGCTCATTAGCATAACGCAGCGTTAACTATTCATGAAAATCGCAAATGAAATGAAATAAATATATTTGCTCTCAAGCTTAGACTTTTTGTTAACAACACTGTCATCTCAGATTTTCAAAATATGCTTTTCAACCATAGCTAAACAAGCATTTGTGTAAGAGTATTGATTGCTAACATAGCTATAAGCCTAGAATTCAGCCAGCAACATTTTCACAAAAACAAGAAAATCATTCAAATAAAATCATTTACCTTTGAAGAACTTCAGATGTTTTCAATGAGGAGACTCTCAGTTAGATAGCAAAAGTTCAGTTTCTCAAAAAAATATTATTTGTGTAGGACAAATCACTCCGTTTTGTTCACGTTTGGCTATGAAAAAAAACTGTATACAGTTATAGCCTCAAGCTCATTAGCATAATGTAACGTTAACGATTTCTGAAAATCGCAAATAAAATGAAAATAATGCGCCTGCTCTCAAGCTTAGCCTTTTCCTAACAACACTGTCATCTCAGATTTTCAAATATGCTTTTGAACCATAGCAATTCACTAATTTGTGTAAGAGTATGCTAAGCTAGCTTAGCATTTTGAGTAGCATTTAGCACGCAACATTTTCACAAAAACCAGATAACCAAATAAATAAAATCATTTTACCTTTGAAGAGCTTCGGATGTTTTCAATGAGGAGACTCTCAGTTACATAGCAAATGTTCAGTTTTTCCTGAAAAGAATCTTTGTGTAGGAGAAATCGCTCCGTTTTTTACATCACATTTGGCTACAGAAACGAACCGAAAATTCAGTCACCAACAACGTCAAACTTTTTCGAATTAACTCCATAATATCGACCGAAACATGGCAAACGTTGTTTGGAATCAATCCTCAAGGTGTTTTTCACATATCTCTTCATTGATATATCGTTAGGTGCAAGCCTGCTTTCTTCTCTGAATTCCATGGAAAATACTTGCAGCTGAGGTTTGCGCACCAATTTCGGGCGCAGGACACCGGGGCGGACACCTGGTAAATGTGGTCTCTTATGGTCAATCTTCCAATGATATGCCTACAAATACGTCACAATGCTGCAGACACCTTGGGAAACGACAGAAAAGGGCAGGCTCATTCCTCTCGCATTCACAGCCATATAAGGAGACAATGGAAAACGGGCCTCAAAATCCCTGCTGATTTCCTGGATGCCCGTTTCATCTTGGTTTTGCCTGTAGCTCACGTTCTAGGCACGCACAGAGAATATCTTTGCAGTTCTGGAAACGTCAGAGTGTTTTTCTTTCCAAAACTATCAATTATATGCATAGTCGAGCAACTTTTGTGACAAAATATTGCGCTTAAAACGGGCACGTCTTTTATCCAAAAATGATATAGCGCCCTAGAGTTTCAAGGGTTAATAATATTTCTACAACTTGATTGGAGTCCACCTGTGGTAAATTCAATTGATTGGACATGATTTGGAAAGGCACACACCTGTCTATGTAAGGTCCCATAGTTGACAGTGCATGTCAGAGCAAAAACCAAGCCATGAGGTTGAAGGAATTGTCCATAGAGCTACGAGACAGGATTGTGTCGAGGCACATATCTGGGGAAGGATACCAAAAAATGTCTGCAGTATTGAAGGTCACCAAGAACACAGTGGCCTCCATCATTCTTAAATGGAAGAAATTTGGAACCATCAGACTCTTCCTGGAGCTGGCAGCCCGGCCAAACTGAGCGGTCGGGGGAGAAGGGCTTTGGTCAGGGAGGTGACCAAGTACCCGATGGTCACTCTGACAGAGCTCCAGAGTTCCTCTGTTGAGATGTGAGAACCTTGCAGAAGGACAACCATCTCTGCAGCACTCCACCAATCAGACCTATATGGTAGAGTGGCCAGACGGAAGCCACTCCTCAGTAAGACACATGACAGCCCGCAGGAGTTTGCCAAAAGGCACCTAAAGAATCTCAGAGGATAAGAAACAAGATTCTGTGGTCTGATGAAACCAAGATTGAACTCTTTGGCCTGAATGCCAAGTGTCACGTCTGGAGGAAACCTGGCACCATCCCCCAACAGTGAAGCATGATGGTGGCAGCATCATGCTGTGGGATGTTTTCAACGGCAGCGAAATGACCCCGAAGCACACAGCCATGACACACAGCCAGTGGCTTCGGGACAAGTCTCTAATTGTCCTTGAACCCGATCGAAAACCCGACCTGAAAATATCTGTGCAGCGCTTCCCATCCAACCTGACAGAACTTGAGAGGATATTGCAGAGAAGAATGGGAGAATCTCCCCAAATACAGATGTGCCAAGCTTGTAGCGTCATACTCAAGAAGACTGGAGGCCGTAATCTCTGCCAAAGGTGCTTCAACAAAAGTACTGAGTAAAGGGTCTGAATACTTCTGTAAATGTGTTTCAGTTTGTTATTTTTATAAATTGGGTTAAATCTCTAAAAACCTGCTTTGTCATTATGGGGTGTTGTGCGTAGATTGAGAGGACATTAAAACAATTGTTTTTAGAATAAAGCTGTAACGTAACAAAATGTGGAAAAAGTCAAGGGGTCTGAATACTTTCCGAATGCACTGTACAACTGCAGTATTTTTAGGACATACAATTTACTATTAGATTAATAAATGACTACTAACAGTGGGTATTATATTTACTGTTAGCAATCTAGCAAATGTATTTTGAGTTTTCACTTCCTCGTGTGGTAAAATTAGCTCCAAATGAATTAGCCAATGATATTAGTACACATAAAGGTGTCGGAAAATTAATCTCTTTTGAACAACAAAATTCAGAAAATTCAGAAGCCCTATTTCAACAGTAAAATAAAACAACAATACCTTAATGTCAATTCACAATTCATGACAATCACTGATGAGGTTGTACATCAAAATATCTTTAATCATGTATTCCTGAAAGATGAAACAACTTATTTCTAGAATAGTCTACAGTACCATGTCAGTAGTCTGTTACACAATCTAAATCACTGTGAATTACTTTAAGGTGATGTGAAGACTAAATGAAAGGGCTTTTAGTTGACTAAAAGGGCCCATTGTTTTTGTCATTTTGATAAATAACTAGACTAAAACATTATTCAAATGACAAAAATGTGACTAAGACTTCATTATATTTTAGTCAAAATGACTACAACTAGACCAATATTTTAGTCAAAATGACTACTAGACCAATATTTTAGTCAAAATGACTACAGCTAGAACAATATTTTAGTCGAAATGCCTACAACTAGAACAATATTTTAGTCAAAATGACTACAACTAGACCAATATTTGAGTCAAAATGACTACAACTAGACCAATATTTTAGTCAAAATGCCTACAACTAGAACAATATTTGAGTCAAAATGACTACAACTAGACCAATATTTTAGTCAAAATGACTACAACTAGACCAATATTTGAGTCAAAATGACTACGACTAGAACCATATTTTAGTCAAAATGC
>NW_027010200.1:2500-5000 GCF_036934945.1 Oncorhynchus masou masou
TGAGATAGAGGAAGAAGAAGAGAGGAAGCTACTACCTTCTCTGAGATAGAGGAAGAAGAAGAGAGGGAAGCTACTACCTTCTCTGAGATAGAGGAAGAAGAAGAGAGGGAAGCTACTACCTTCTCTGAGATAGAGGAAGAAGAAGAGAGGGAAGCTACTACCTTCTCTGAGATAGAGGAAGAAGAAGAGAGGGAAGCCTACGTACCTTCTCTGAGATAGAGGAAGAAGAAGAGAGGGAAGCTACTACCTTCTCTGAGATAGAGGAAGAAGAAGAGAGGGAAGCTACTACCTTCTCTGAGATAGAGGAAGAAGAAGAGAGGGAAGCTACTACCTTCTCTGAGATAGAGGAAGAAGAAGAGAGGGAAGCTACTACCTTCTCTGAGATAGAGGAAGAAGAAGAGAGGGAAGCTACTACCTTCTCTGAGATAGAGGAAGAAGAAGAGAGGGAAGCTACTACCTTCTCTGAGATAGAGGAAGAAGAAGAGAGGGAAGCTACTACTTTCTGAGATAGAGGAAGAAGAAGAGAGGAAGCTACTACTCTTCTTCTGAGATAGAGGAAGAAGAGAGGAAGCTACTACCTTCTCTGCTACTACCTCTGAGATAGAGGAAGAAGAAGAGAGGGAAGCTACTACCTTCTCTGAGATTTACCTTCTCTGAGATAGAGGAAGAAGAAGAGAGGAAGCCACTACCTTCTGAGATAGAGGAAGAAGAAGAGAGGGAAGCTACTACCTTCTCTGAGATAGAGGAAGAAGAAGAGAGGGAAGCTACTACCTTCTTCTGGAGATAGAGGAAGAAGAAGAGAGAGGGAAGCCACTACCTTCTCTGAGATAGAGGAAGAAGAAGAGAGGGAAGCTACTACCTTCTCTGAGATCTACTACCTTCTGAGATAGAGGAAGAAGAAGAGAGGGAAGCTACTACCTTCTCTGAGATAGAGGAAGAAGAAGAGAGGGAAGCCACTACCTTCTCTGGAGATAGAGGAAGAAGAAGAGAGGGAAGCTACTACCTTTCTGGAGATAGAGGAAGAAGAAGAGAGGGAAGCTACTACCTTCTGAGATAGAGGAAGAAGAAGAGAGGGAAGCTACTACCTTCTCTGAGATAGAGGAAGAAGAAGAGAGGGAAGCTACTACCTTCTTCTGGAGATAGAGGAAGAAGAAGAGAGGGAAGTTATTACCTTCTCTGAGATAGAGGAAGAAGAAGAGAGGGAAGCCACTACCTTCTCTGAGATAGAGGAAGAAGAAGAGAGGAAGCCACCACCTTCTCTGGAGATAGAGGAAGAAGAAGAGAGGGAAGCCAATACCTTCTCTGAGAGCAGAGGAAGAAGAAGAGAGGGCCACTACCTTCTCTGAGATAGAGGAAGAAGAAGAGAGGGAAGCCACTACCTTTCTGAGATAGAGGAAGAAGAAGAGAGGGAAGCCACTACCTTCTGGAGATAGAGGAAGAAGAAGAGAGGGAAGCTACTACCTTTCTGGGATAGAGGAAGAAGAAGAGAGGGAAGCTACTACCTTCCTTACCTCTGGGAGATAGAGGAAGAAGAAGAGAGGAAGCTACTACCTTCTCTGAGATAGAGGAAGAAGAAGAGAGGGAAGCTACTACCTTCTCTGAGATAGAGGAAGAAGAAGAGAAGGAAGCTACTACCTTCTCTGAGATAGAGGAAGAAGAGAGGGAAGAGAGATAGAGGAAGAAGAAGAGAGGAAGCTACTACCTTCCTCTGAGATAGAGGAAGAAGAAGAGAGGGAAGCTACTACCTTCTCTGAGATAGAGGAAGAAGAAGAGAGGGAAGCTACTAATTTCTCTGAGATAGAGGAAGAAGAAGAGAGGGAAGCTACTACCTTCTCTGAGATAGAGGAAGAAGAAGAGAGGGAAGCTACTACCTTTCTGAGATAGAGGAAGAAGAAGAGAGGGAAGCTACTACCTTCTCTGAGATAGAGGAAGAAGAGAGGGAAGCTACTACCTTCTCTGAGATAGAGGAAGAAGAAGAGAGGGAAGACCTTCTCTGAGATAGAGAAGAAGAGAGGGAAGCCACTACCTTCTCTGAGATAGAGGAAGAAGAAGAGAGGGAAGCCACTACCTTCTGAGATAGAGGAAGAAGAAGAGAGGGAAGCCACTACCTTCTGAGATAGAGGAAGAAGAAGAGGGAAGCCACTACCTTCTGAGATAGAGGAAGAAGAAGAGAGGGAAGCCACTACCTTCTCTGAGATAGAGGAAGAAGAAGAGAGGGAAGCCACTACCTTCTCTGAGATAGAGGAAGAAGAAGAGAGGGAAGCCACTACCTTCTCTGAGATAGAGGAAGAAGAAGAGAGGGAAGCCACTACCTTCTCTGAGATAGAGGAAGAAGAAGAGAGGGAAGCTACTACCTTCTCTGAGATAGAGGAAGAAGAAGAGAGGAAGCTACTACCTTCTCTGAGATAGAGAAGAAGAAGAAGAGAGGGAAGCTACTACCTTCTGAGATAGAGGAAGAAGAAGAGAGGGAAGCTACTACCTTCTCTGAGATAGAGGAAGA
>NW_027010200.1:7500-10000 GCF_036934945.1 Oncorhynchus masou masou
TCTCTCTCTCTCTCTCTCTCTCTCTCTCTCTCTCTTTTATCTCTCTATATCCCCCATCTCTCTCTGGACTCACATAGAAACAAGCTTCAGGAGAGTCTCTGTGTACTTTGCTTCAGTCATAGCTGCCAAAAAAACATGGTCTGACTAATGTCCGTTTAAGCGGAGCATATTCCTGAAGATTTCTTCAGGAAATTTGGCAGAGATTGTACTCTGGTTTCAGCATCAGATGCAGACTTAAGGTTAAAGTTAGGTCAATGTTGATGCACATCAATGACACAGTCCAACTCTCCGAGTTAGCTCATGTACAGCAATGAGACAGATATGCCAAATAACCCTAACCCAGGCCAAATAACCCTAAACCAGGCCAAATAACAATAACCCAGGCCAAATAACCCTAACCCCGGGCCAAATAACCACAACCCCAGGCCAAATAACCATAACCCCAGCCAATTAACTAACCCAGGCCAAAATGCCCCTCCTCCGGCCTAATAACCCTAACCCCAGGCTAAATAACCCTAACCCCAGGCCAAAAAACCCTAACCCAGGCCAAATAACCCTAACCCCGGGGCCAAATAACGCTAACCTCGGGCCAAATAACCCTAATCCCGGGCCAAATAACCCTAACCCCGGGCCAAATAACCACAACCCCAGGCCAAATAACCCTAACCCAGGCCAAATAACCCTAAACCCAGGCCAAATAACCATAACCCCAGCCAATTAACTAACCCAGGCCAAAATACCCCTCCTCCGGGCCAAATAACCACAACCCCAGGCCAAATAACCCTAACCCCAGGCCAAAATACCCCTCCTCCGGGCCAAATAACCACAACCCCGGGCCAAATAACCCTATCCCCAGGCCACATAACCCTAACCCCAGGCCAAATAACCATAACCCCAGGCCAAATAACCCTAACCCAGGCCAATTAACCATAGCCCCAGGCCAAATAACCCTAACCCAGACCAAATAACCATAACCCCGGGCCAAATAACCCTAACCCGGGCCAATTAACCCTAACCCAGGCCAAATAACCCTAACCCCAAGCCAAATAACCCTAACCCCGGGCCAAATAACCCTAACCCGGGCCAAATAACCCTAACCCAGGCCAACTAACCATAACCCTGGGCCAAATAACCCTAACCCCGGCAAAATAACCCTAACCCCAGGCCAATTAACCATAACCCTGGGCCAAATAACCCTAACCCAGGCCAAATAACCCTAACCCTGGCCAAATAACACTAACCCAGGCCAATTAACCCTAACCCAGGGCCAAATAACCCTAACCCTGGGCCAAATAACCCTAACGCCGGGCCAAATAACCCTAACGCCGGGCCAATTAACCATAACACCAGGCCAAATAACCCTAACCTAGGCCAATTAACCATAAGCCCAGGCCAAATAACCCTAACCCGGGCCAATTAACCCTAACCCCAGGCCAAATAACCCTAATCCCGGCCAATTAACCCTAACCAAGGCCAAATAACCCTAACACCAGGCCAAATAACCCTAACCCAGGCCAAATAACCATAACCCCAGCCAAATAACCATAACCCTGGGGCAAATAACCCTAACCCAGGGCAAATAACCCTAACCCAGGGCAAATAACCCTACTCCCAGCCAAATAACCCTAACCCCAGGCCAATTAACCATAACCCTGGGCCAAATAACCCTAACCCAGGCCAAATAACCCTAACCCTGGCCAAATAACCCTAACCCGGGCCAAATAACCCTACCCCTGGCCAAATAACCCTAACCCCGGGCCAAATAACCCTAACCCAGGCCAAATAACCCTAACCCCGGGCCAAATAACCCCAACTCCTTGGTCAAATAACCCTAACCCCGGGCCAAATAACCCTAACCCAGGCCAAATAACCCTAACCCAGGCCAAATAACCCTAACCCCGGGCCAAATAACCGTAACCCAGGCCAAACGGCTGTGATTCCACTCAGTGTGTTTAGAGGAACATGCTTTGGACACAACACAATATCAACATTTATCCTGCTGCTACTCTCTGTTTATTATCTATGCATAGTCACTTAACGCTTACCTGCATACACTACCGTTCAAAAGTTTGGTCACTTAGAAATGTCCTTGTTTTTTAAAGAAAAGCTCTCTTTTTTTGTCCATTAAGATAACATCAAATTGATCAGAAATACAGCATAGACATTGTTAATGTTGTAAATGACTATTGTAGCTGGAAACGGCTGATTTTTTATGGAATATCTACATAGACATACAGACGCCCATTATCAGCAACCATCACTCCTGTGTTCCAATGGCACGTTGTGTTAGCTAATCCAAGTTGATCATTTTAAAAGGCTAATTGATCATTAGAAAACCCTTTTGCAATTATGTTAGCACAGCTGAAAACCGTTTTTCTGATTTAAAGAATCAATAAAACTGTCCTTCTTTAGACTAGTTGAGTATCTGGAGCGTCAGCATTTGTGGGTTTGATTATAGGCTCAAAATGGCCAGAAACAAATAACTGAAACTCGTCAGTCT
>NW_027010200.1:15000-25000 GCF_036934945.1 Oncorhynchus masou masou
CTGCTGTCGACTCTGAGTGTCTGTCAAAGTACTGAACTGAGTGAAATGAGGAGAGGGTTGGATTTAAAGAAAGGGACAGCTAGGAAACGTGGGAAGGCAATTATAGAATGAGTATTTCTCTCTCTCGCGCTCTCTTTCTCTCTCAATTTCAGTTTAATTACATTTCTATCTAAGCAACTTTATTGTCATGGGAAACATATGCATACAATGCCAAAGCAAGTAAATTAGATAATAAACCAAATTGAGATAAACAATGAAAAAATGTATAGTAAACATTACACTCACAGAAGTTCCAAAAGAATAAAGACATTACAAATGTCATATGTTGTAACAATGCGCAAATAGTTAAAGTACAAAAGATAAAATAAATAAGCATAAATATGGGTTGTATTTACAATGGTGTTTGTTCTTCACTGGTTGCCCTTTTCTCGTGGCAACAGGTCACACATCTTGCTGCTGCGATGGCACACTGTGGAATTTCACCCAGTAGATATGGGAGTTTATCAAAAATGGGTTTGTTTTAAAATTCTTTGTGGATCTGTGTAATCTGAGGGAAATATGTCTCTCTAATATGGTCATACATTGGGCAGGAGGTTAGGAAGTGCAGCTCAGTTTCCACCTCATTTTGTGGGCAGTGAGCACATAGCCTGTCTTCTCTTGAGAGCCAGGTCTGCCTTCGCGGCCTTTCTCATTAGCAAGGCTATACTCACTTATTTTTGGGGCAGTCACAGTGGTAAGGTATTCTGTCACTGTGTACTCTCTGTTTAGGACCAAATAACATTCTAGTTTTTAATTCTCGCTCGCTGTTTTCTTGGTTAATATTTTCCAATGTGTCAAGCAATTCTATGTTTGTTTTTCTGGTGATTTTTGGGGGTCTAATCCAAGATGTATCACAACTGCTGTCATTGGGAGTCCCATAGAGTCCCACAATTGGCCCAGCGTCGTCTCGGGTTTGGCCGGTGAAGGCCGTCATTGTGGGCCAAGAATTTGTTCTTAACTGACTTGATTAGTTAAATAATGTTTAAAAATAAACATAAAAAATTCTGAATGGTTAAGGTCAGGGTTAAGGTAAGGGTTAAGGTAAGGGTTAGTCAGGTTAAAGTAAGGGTTAAGGTAAGCGTTAAGGTCAGGGTTAAGGTCAGGGTTAAGGTAAGGGTTAAGGTAAGGGTTAAGGTCAGGGTTAAAGTAAGGGTTAAGGTAAGCGTTAAGGTCAGGGTTAAAGTAAGGGTTAAGGTTAGGGTTAAGGTAAAGGTTAAGATAAGGGTTAAGGTAAGGGTTAAGGTAAGTATTAAGGTAAAGGTTAAGATAAGGGTTAAGGTAGGGTTAAGGTAAAGGTTAAGGTAAGGGTTAAGGTAAGGGTAAAGGTAAGGGTTAAAGTAAGGGTTAAGGTTAAGGGTTATTAAAGTAAAGGTTAAAGTAAGGGTTAAGGTAAGGGTTAAGATAAGGGTTAAGATAAGGGTTAATGTAATCGTTAAGGTAAAGGTTAAGATAAGGGTTAAGGTAAAGGTTAAGATAAGGGTTATTAAAGTAAAGGTTAGAGTAAAGTTTTGTTAAACCGACAAAAAAAGAAAAACATTGAACAAGTGACACAAGGAGCCACGGCTCCACCATCCTCCATCTCTGTCCCACAACAGCAAACCACAAACTGGATGGTAATAGCGCCACCGCTGTCCCTAGTGGACGGTTTTTAAGTCATCTCACCACATCCTGGGCATGTGAACGGACGTTGAATTTTGCCTTGGATCTTGTGCGACCTGGCTCTGTGCTTGAGCATGGAAGTTAACCCTCAACAACTGCAGCTCCACCGGCGCGCTGATGAGGTCGAGGCAGCCCCCATTTAATTTTTGAATGTATTCATTTGTGCAACTGACCAGGCATCCCTTCTCTTTAAAGCTCCAGTCAGCAGTTGAAACTATAGCATATAACAAAACGGCCTCCCCACCCCTGGTCCGGGTAAAGAACTGGAGAAATGTAAACCGCTCTCAAATTCATAGACAGAGCTATGGATTCAAGGACTGACCATCCGTGAGATCAACATTATAGTTTTAACCATCTTTTGAGGCTATATATTGTTTGTTTATATTTATTTTGTTTACAAACAATGGTGTAAAACGAGCTCATATTTTGGGGTTCTGATGGGAAATGACAGTTGAACTAAACTCATATGAGTCATATTCTTCAAGAATCAATGGGTAGATATCATTAATTTAGAAATAGATGCAGCAACTGCATATTGCCTCTTTAAAGACCAGCTGATCTGAAGTCAGTTATAGTTAATGATGGGGTTCCTACTGCTCTATGCTTTAGACACAAGCTGATCAGTTATAGTTAGTGATGAAGTAGAGACAAGCTGATCTGAAGTCAGTTATTAGTGATGGGGTTCCATACTGTTCTATGCTTTAGAGACAAGCTGATCAGAAGTCTTTGATGGGGAGTTCTACTTTAAGCTGATCTTGAAGTCAGTTATAGTTAGTGATGGGGTTCCATACTGTTCTATGCTTTAGAGACAAGCTGATCTGAAGTCAGTTAAAGTTAGTGATGGGGTTCCATACCATTCTATGCTTTAGAGACAAGCTGATCTGAAGTCAGTTATAGTGACTAACCACTAGGCTACCTGTTGCCCCAGTTGACTCCTACAACAGTACAAGAAAGGCTTCAGTGTGTGTGTGTGTGTGTGTGTGTGTGTGTGTGTGTGTGTGTGTGTGTGTGTGTGTGTGTGTGTGTGTGTGTGTGTGCGTGCGTGCGTGCGTGCGTGCGTGCGTGCGTGCGTGTGTGAGTGTGAAAGAGAATAGTGAGGGTGGATATATTTATATATATTGTTTTTACTATCATTTTATTTTCAAAATAGCTACGGCTGCTAGTGAATGCTGCTGTGTGTAAACGCGTTCTCTGGAGTGATGAATCACGCTTCACCATCTGGCAGTCCGACGGACTAACCTGGGTTTGGCGGATGCCAGGAGAATGCTACCTGCCCCTATGCATAGTGCTAACTGTAAAGTTTGGTGGAGGAGGAATAATGGTCTGGGGCTGTTTTTCATGGTTCGGGCCCTCTATTTCCAGCGAAGGGGAATCTTAACGCTACAGCATAAAATGGCATTCTAGACGATTCTGTGCTTCCAACATTGTGGTAGCAGTTTGGGAAAAGCCCTTTGCTGTTTCAGCATGACATTGCCCCCGTGCACAAAGCGAGGTCCAAACAGAAATAGTTTGTCGAGATCGGTGTGGAAGAACCTGACTGGCCTGCACAGAGCCCTGACCTCAACCCCCATAAAACACCTCTGGGATGAATTGGAAGGCCGACTGTGAGCCAGGACTAATCACCAAACATCAGTGGCTGACCTCACTAATTGTGGCTCTTGTGGCTGAATGAAAGCAAGTCCCCGCAGCAAAGATCCAACATCTAGTGGAAAGCCTTCCCAGAAGAGTGGAGGCTGTTATAGCAGCAATGTTCCAACATCTAGTGGAAAGCCTTCCCAGAAGAGTAGAGGCTGTTATAGCAGCAAAGATCCAACATCCAGTGGAAAGCCTTCCCAGAAGAGTGGAGGCTGTTATAGCAGCAATGTTCCAACATCTAGTGGAAAGCCTTCCCAGAAGAGTAGAGGCTGTTATAGCAGCAAAGATCCAACATCCAGTGGAAAGCCTTCCCAGAAGAGTGGAGGCTGTTATCGCAGCAATGTTCCTACATCTAGTGGAAAGCCTTCCCAGTAGAGTGGGGGCTGTTATAGCAGCAAAGGGGGGGACCAACTCCATATTAATGCCCATGATATTAGAATGAGACGTTCCACGAGCAGGTAAAATCAAATGTGCCGAATACAACAGGTGTAGTAGACCTTACAGTGATATGCTGAATACAACAGGTGTAGTAGACCTTACAGTGAAATGCTGAATACAACAGGTGTAGTAGACCTTACAGTGAAATGCTGACTACAACAGGTGTAGGTAGACCTTACAGTGAAATGCTGAATACAACAGGTGTAGTAGACCTTACAGTGAAATGCTGAATACAACAGGTGTAGTAGACCTCACATTGAAATGCTGAATACAACAGGTGTAGTAGACCTTACAGCGAAATGCTGAATACAACAGGTGTAGGTAGACATTACAGTGAAATACTGAATACAACAGGTGTAGTAGACCTTACAGTGAAATGCTGAATACAACAGGTGTAGGTAGACCTCACAGTGAAATGCTGAATACAAGATGTGTAGTAGACCTCACAGTGAAATGCTGAATACAACAGGTGTAGTAGACCTCACAGTGAAATACTGAATACAACAGGTGTAGGTAGACCTCACAGTGAAATGCTGAATACAACAGGTGTAGTAGACCTTACAGTTAAATGCTGAATACAACAGGTTTAGTAGACCTTACAGTGAAATGCTGAATACAACAGGTGTCGTAGACCTTACAGTGAAATGATGAATACAACAGGTGTGGTAGACCTTACAGTGAAATGCTGAATACAACAGGTGTAGTAGACCTCACAGTGAAATCCTGAATACAACATGTGTAGTAGACCTCACAGTGAAATGCTGAATACAACATGTGTAGTAGACCTCACAGTGAAATGCTGAATACAACAGGTGTAGTAGACCTCACAGTGCCAGTATAGAGTCAATGTGCGGGGAGACAGGTCAGTCGAGGTCATTGAGGTTAAACGTACATAGAGTTAGAGTGACTGGAGTGACCTCATCTGACCTCATCTCGCCACTCAGACTGGAGTGACCTCATCTCGCCACTCAGACTGGAGTGACCTCATCTGACATCATCTCGCCACTCAGACTGGAGTGACCTCATCTCGCCACTCACAGACTGGAGTGACTCATCATGCCACTCAGACTGGAGTGACCTCATCTCGCCCACTCAGACTGGAGGACCTCATCTCGCCACTCAGACTGGAGGACCTCATCTGACATCATTCGCCACCAGACTGGAGGACCTCATCTCGCCACCAGACTGAGTGACCATCTCGCCACTCAGACTGGAGTGACCTCATCATGCCACTCAGACTGGAGGACCTCATCACGCCACCAGACTGGAGTGACCTCATCACCCCACTCAGACTGAGTGACCTCATCACGCCACCTAGACTGGAGTGACCTCATTCACGCCCACTCAGACTGGAGTGACCTCATCTCGCCACTCAGACTGAGGACCTCATCTCGCCACCAGACTGGAGTGACTCATCTCGCCACCAGACTGGAGGACCTCACTCGCCACCAGACTGGAGTGATATCATCATCTCGCCACTCAGACTGGAGTGACCTCATCTCGCCACTCAGACTGGAGTGACCTCATCTCGCCACTCAGACTGGAGTGACCTCATCACGCCACTCAGACTGGAGTGACCTCATCACCCCACTCAGACTAGAGTGACCTCATCACGCCACTCAGACTAGAGTGACCTCATCACGCCACTCAGACTGGAGCGACCTCATCTCGCCACTCAGACTGGAGTGACATCATCTGACATCATCTCGCCACTCAGACTGGAGTGACCTCATCTCGCCACTCAGACTGGAGTGACCTCATCTCGCCACTCAGACTGGAGTGACCTCATCTGACCTCATCTCGCCACTCAGACTGGAGTGACCTCATCTCGCCACTCAGACTAGAGTGACCTCATCTCGCCACTCAGACTGGAGTGCCCTCATCACGCCACTCAGACTGGAGTGACATCATCTGACATCATCTCGCCACTCAGACTGGAGCGACCTCATCTCACCACTCAGACTGGAGTGACCTCATCTCGCCACTCAGACTGGAGTGACCTCATCTCGCCACTCAGACTGGAGTGACCTCATCTCACCACTAAGACTGGAGTGACCTCATCACGCCACTCAGACTGGAGTGACCTCATCACGCCACTCAGACTGGAGTGACATCATCTGACATCATCTCGCCACTCAGACTGGAGCGACCTCATCACGCCACTCAGACTGGAGTGACCTCATCTCACCACTAAGACTGGAGTGACCTCATCTCACCACTAAGACTGGAGTGACCTCATCACGCCACTCAGACTGGAGTGACCTCATCTCGCCACTCAGACTGGAGTGACCTCATCTCGACACTCAGACTGGAGTGACCTCATCTCGCCACTCAGACTGGAGTGACCTCATCTCGCCACTCAGACTAGAGTGACCTCATCACGCCACCAGACTGGAGTGACCTCATCATCTCGCCACTCAGACTGGAGTGACCTCATCTCGACACTCAGACTGGAGTGACCTCATCTCGCCACTCAGACTGGAGTGACCTCATCTCGCCACTCAGACTAGAGTGACCTCATCACGCCACTCAGACTGGAGTGACCTCATCATCTCGCCACTCAGACTGGAGTGACCTCATCTCGCCACTCAGACTGGAGTGACCTCATCTCGCCACTCAGACTGGAGTGACCTCATCACGCCACTCAGACTGGAGTGACCTCATCTCGCCACTCCAGACTGGAGTGACCTCATCTCGCCACTCAGACTGGAGTGACCTCATCTCGCCACTCAGACTGGAGCGACCTCATCACGCCACTCCGACTGGAGTGACCTCATCTCGCCACTCAGACTGGAGTGACCTCATCTCAACACTCAGACTGGAGTGACCTCATCTCGCCACTCAGACTGGAGTGACCTCATCACGCCACTCCGACTGGAGCGACCTCATCACTCATCACTTAAGCACGAATGAATCTGTAAAGGGGGAAAATGAATGAAGAATGTTCTAGACTACCGTGTTATTTAGTAATTCACGTGTTCCTTCACTGAGACCCGTCACACACAACACGTACACATAGGACGGGGAGGGTCCAGTCCACCAACGCAAAGCACCTCTGGCCTGGGAACTGCTGAGAGGAAGTGGCAGGGAGGTAGACAGGGAAGCCTGGAAATAAATAAGTCCTTTGTGTTGGGGCTAAGTAAACATTACACAGTATTACTACGGGTCAATAGTGGAGTCTGAAGAGCTGCTTCCGATCAATGGGCCAATACCGGTTGGATAGACTGTACGGCCCCGGAGCACCAAGTCTAGTACCGAAAGGCTTCTCAACAGTTTTTACCCCCAAAGCCAGAAGACGCTCGGAACACTCCTGCCTACCCACAAACCCCTCTTTTACACTGCTTCTACTCTCTGTTTATCTTAGATGCATAGTCACTTTAACTATACATTCATGTACATACTACCTCAATTAGCCTGACTAACCAGTGTCTGTATGTAGCATTGCTACTCTCTACTGTATATAGCTTCTCTACTGTATATAGCCTCTCTACTGTTATATCCTCTACTGTATATAGCCTCTCTACTGTATATAACCTCTCTACTGCATATAGCCTCTCTACTGTTATAGCCTCTACTGTATATAGTCTCTCTTACTGTATATCTCTCTACTGTATATAGCCTCTACTGTATATAACCTCTACTGTATATAGTCTCTCTACTGTATAACTCTCTACTGTATATAGCATCTCTGTTATACTGTATATAGCCTCTCTACTGTATATAGCATCTCTACTGTGTATAGCCTCTCTACTGTTATAGCCTCTACTGTATATAGTCTCTCTACTGTATATAACCTCTCTACTGTATATAGCCTCTCTACTGTATATAGCCTCTCTACTGTATATAGCCTCTCTACTGTGTATAGCCTCTCTACTGTTATAGCCTCTACTGTATATAGTCTCTACTGTATATAACCTCTCTACTGTATAGCCTCTTACTGTATATAGCCTATCTACTGTATATAGCCTCTTACTGTATATAGCCTCTCTACTGTATATAGCCTCTCTACTGTATATAGCCCCTCTACTGTATATAGCCCCTCTACTGTATAGCCCCTCTACTGTATATAGCCTCTCTACTGTTACATCCTCTCTACTGTATATAGCATCTCTACTGTATATAGCCTCTCTACTGTATATAGCCTCTCTACTGTATATAGCCTCTCTACTGTTCTAGCCTCTCTACTGTTCTAGCCTCTCTACTGTATTTAGCCTCTCTACTGTTATAGCCTCTACTGTATATAACCTCTCTACTGTATGTAGCCTCTCTACTGTATATAGCCTCTCTACTGTATATAACCTATCTACTGTATATAACCGTTCTACTGTATATAGCCTCTCTACTGTATGTAGCCTCTACTGTATATAGCCTCTTACTGTATATAACCTCTCTACTGTATAGCCTCTACTGTATATAACCTCTCACTGTATATAACCTCTACTGTATATAGCCTCTCTACTGTATATAACCTCTCTACTGTTATAGCCTCTCTACTGTATATAACCGCTCTACTGTATATAACCTCTCTACTGTATAACCTCTCTACTGTTATAGCCTCTCTACTGTTATAGCCTCTCTACTGTATATAGCTCTCTACTATATATAGCACTGTATATAACCTCTCTACTGGGTATAGCCTCTCTACTGTTATAGCTCTCTACTGTATATAACCTCTCTACTGTTATAGCTCTCTACTGTATATAGCCTCTCTACTGTTATAGCTCTCTACTGTTATAGCCTCTGCTGTATATAACCTCTCTACTGTATATAACCTCTCTACTGTATATAACCTCTCCACTGTATATAACCTCTCTACTGTTATAGCTCTCTACTGTATATAGCCTCTCTACTGTATGTAGCCTCTACTGTATATAGCCTCTCTACTGTATATAACCTCTACTGTATATAGCCTCTCTACTGTATATAACCTCTCTACTATTATATAACTCTCTACTGTATATAGCCTCTCTACTGTATATAACCTCTCTACTGTATATAACCTCTCTACTGTATATAACCTCTCTAATGTATATAACCTCTCTACTGTATATAACCTCTCTACTGTTATAGCTCTCTACTGTTATAACATCTCTACTGTATATAACCTCTCTACTGTATATAGCTCTCTACTGTATATAACCTCTACTGTATATAGCCTCTCTACTGTTATAGCTCTCTACTGTATATAACCTCTACTGTATATAGCATCTCTACTGTATATAACCTCTCTACTGTTATAGCCTCTACTGTATATAACCTCTCTACTGTATATAACCTCTCTACTGTATATAACCTCTCTACTGTATATAGCCTCTCTACTGTATATAGCATCTCTACTGTATATAACCTCTCTACTGTATATAGCCCCTCTACTGTTATAGCTCTCTACTGTATATAGCCTCTCTACTGTATATAGCCTCTACTGTATATAACCTCTACTGTATATAACCTCTCTACTGTATATAGTCTCTTACTGTTATAGCCTCTCTACTGTTACAGCTCTCTACTGTTATAGCTCTACTGTATATAGCCACTCTACTGTATATAAGCCTCTCTACTGTATATAACCTCTCTACTGTATATAACCTCTCTACTGTTATAGCTCTCTACTGTATATAGCCTCTCTACTGTATATAACCTCTCTACTGTATATAGTCTCTACTGTTATAACCTCTCTACTACTCTCTACTCGTTGTCTCTACTGTTACAGTACTGTATATAGCCTCTCTACTGTATATAGCCTCTCTACTGTATATAGCCTCTTTTACCTCTTTTACTTAAAAATTGCACTGTTGGTTAGAGCCTGTAAGTAAGCATTTCACTGTGAGGTCTACTACACCTGCTGTATTCAGCATTTAACTGTGAGGTCTACTACACCTGTTGTATTCAGCATTTCACTGTGAGGTCTACTACACCTGTTGTATTCAGCATTTCACTGTAAGGTGAAACCTACACCTGTTGTATTCAGCATTTCACGTGACAAATAACCTTTGTATTCAGCATTTCACTGTGAGGTCTACTACACCTTGTATTCAGCATTTCACTGTTGGCAAGGAAACACTAGTAGACTTACTGTACTAGGGGGGACGTGACAAATAAACTTTGATTTGATTTGATAAACAGGAGGATAGACTGGTAAGAGAGAGAGGAGGCAGGAAAACTAGTAGACTTACTGTAAAGTACTACTAAGATTTTCCTACAAGTCCAGAGAAATAGACCAGAAAGATGG
>NW_027010200.1:30000-34388 GCF_036934945.1 Oncorhynchus masou masou
TATAAAAAGAAAAGAAAAACATGTCATTTTCTCCCTCTTTCTTTCATTCTTCCTCCCCCTCTCCTCTCCTCTCCTCCCTTTCTCCTCTCCTCCCTTTCTCCTCACCTCTCCTCTCTTCTCCTCCCTCTATCCTCACCTCTCCTCTCCTCTCCACTCCTCTCCTCTCCTCTCTTTCTCCTCTCCGCTCCTCTCTTTCTCCTCTCCGCTCCTCTCTTTCTCCTCCCTCCTCCTCTCCTCTCCTCTCTCCTCTCCTCTCCTCTCCTCTCCTCCCTCTCCCTCTCCTCTCTTTCTCCTCTCCTATCTACTCCCCTCCCTCCCTCCTTCAGCAGAAAGGCAAAAACAACCTGTGAAAATAGTTGGAGTAACCGATGTTAGGTCTGTGTCCCAAAGGGCACCATATTCCCTACAGAGCGCACTACAATTATAGGGGGGTGAAAGCAACACAGTCAAGCTACTGTGAGATAGCAGCGCTGCTGTCTCCGCGTTGCCGTGGCAACCCTCTGAGGGGAGTGGGTGAAGGAAAGGGCATGGTTACAGTAGCACAGAGTATATCTCTTCACTGACTGGCTGACTACAGCTTAAGGAATGCAGGTGAACTTCTTTCCCTCTTTCTCTCACTCTGTCTCCCACTCTCTTTCCATCTCTTTCTGTCTCTGTCTGGCTCCCTCCCCTCCCTCTCTTTTATAAACCCTTATAAATCCCTAGTTCTTCCCAATAAGAACACATTCCAGGTCTGTCCGTGTTTCGCCTAGCCCACTTCTTTTTATAAATCACGTGAAGATATGTCATCAATTCAGAGTGCTGCTAGCAAGCGCGTGATAAAATCAGCCTGATCACTAGAAACTGACTTTTGATTTTGGATGTTTGAAAAGGTTCTGTGAATGTCGATATATGCCTTCCTCTGCACTCATGTCCCTGTAACGTGGCAACGGGCGCTACTCAGAATAAACCCGGTAACCACTCAGAATAAAACCCGGTAACCACTCAGAATAAAACCCGGTAACCACTCAGAATAAACCCGGTAACCACTCAGAATAAAACCCGGTAACCACTCCAGAATAAACCCGGTAACCACTCAGAATAAACCCGGTAACCACTCAGAATATACCCGGTAACCACTCAGAATATACCCGGTAACCACTCAGAATAAACCCGGTAACCACTCAGAATAAACCCGGTAACCACTCAGAATATACCCGGTAACCCTGTGAATAAACCCGGTAACCACTCAGAATAAACCCGGTAACCACTCAGAATAAACCCGGTAACCACTCAGAATAAACCCGGTAACCACTCAGAATATACCCGGTAACCACTCAGAATAAACCCGGTAACCACTCAGAATAAACCCGGTAACCACTCAGAATAACCCGGTAAACTACCAGAATATACCCGGTAACCACTCAGAATAAACCCCGTAACCACTCAGAATAAAACCCGGTAACCACTCAGAATAAACCCGGGTAAATCACCAGAATAAACCTGGTAACCACTAGAATAAACCCGTAACCACTCAGAATAAACCCGGTAACCACTCAGACTATACCCGTAACCACTCAGAATATACCCGTAACCACTCAGAATAAACCCGGTAACCACTCAGAATATACCTGGTAACCACTCAGAATATACCCGTAACCACTCAGAATAAAACCCGGTAACCACTCAGAATAAACCCGGTAACCACTCAGAATAAACCCGGTAACCACTCAGAATAAACCCGGTAACCACTCAGAATAAACCCGGTAACCACTCAGAATAAACCCGGTAACCACTCAGAATATACCCGGTAACCACTCAGAATAAACCCGGTAACCACTCAGAATATACCCGGTAACCACTCAGAATATACCCGGTAACCACTCAGAATAAACCCGGTAACCACTCAGAATAAACCTGGTAACCACTCAGAATAAACCCGGTAACCACTCAGAATAAACCTGGTAACCACTCAGAATATACCCGGTAACCACTCAGAATAAACCCGGTAACCACTCAGAATAAACCCGGTAACCACTCAGAATATACCCGGTAACCACTCAGAATATACCCGGTAACCACTCAGAATATACCCGGTAACCACAGACAGGCAGACAGACAGACAGGCAGAGCTGTTCCTACCTCTAAGAAGCAGGTCCCGACTGCCGTATTCTCCTTGATTGTGACGTTGTAGAAGTTACTAGAGAACACCGGCTCGTTATCGTTTACATCCTGCAGCACCACGGCAACCCTACGCCAGCCGACGACATTGAGGCCGCCCGTTGTCGTGGCAACCACCGTCACGCTGGGCGCTGGCTCCGACTCATAATCCAGTGCCATCGCCGTGGTGATGATCCCGATCACCGGGTCGATGGAGAACCAATCGGAGTGGCTCTTTTTGTCTTTGAGGAGGCTGTATCGGATGTCCCCATTGGGCCCCTGGTCCTGTCCCGGGCCGTCACCTGGAGCACAAAGGATCCTGGGTAGACGACTCCTGGGATGGTCTGTTTGTAAGCCTGCTGGTCATGAGTGGATTATCATTCACGTCAGTGACCTGGATAGTAAAGGACGACTCAGCCCTGAGAGGAGGGGTGCCTGCGTCTGTTGCCATGACTCTTAGCTCGCACGTGTCCCTCTCCTCGCGGTCCAACACCTGGTCCACACAGATCAGATAGATAATACTGTCCTTGGTGGTCAGGGCGAACTTCCGTCCCCTCCCTCTAGCAGAAACGTTAACATTGGCGTATTCTCCATAGTCTGGGTCGGTGACCGAGATGCGTGCCACGTACTGGCCGGGCTGGGCGCCCTCTGAGATGCGCGGCGAGCCGTCTTCGCTGAGGAAGATAATGGTCATGGTGGGTTGGTTGTCGTTGTAGTCCCGGACGTGGATGGTGACGAAGGCATTGGTCACCTGGATGGCAAAACAACAGTAGCTAGTCATTAAAAAGGAGAGGAAGTGGAGAGAAGGTCAATTAACCTCCTTCCTGTAAAAAGTTCAAACAGAGGCTCAAAGAACACTTCAAACTGTGCACAGGAAGGGTCCACAAGTACCATTACAGAATAAACCTTTATAGACACACACACATATATATATATATATATATATATATATATGTGTGTGTGTATATATATATGCACATATATATAATAATAATAATTTTGCACGGCCAATTTTTCAGTTTTTGATTTGTTAAAAAAGTTTGAAATATCCAATAAATGTCGTTCCACTTCATGATTGTGTCCCACTTGTTGTTGATTCTTCACAAAAAATACAGTTTTATATCTTTATGTTTCAAGCCTGAAATGTGGCAAAAGGTCGCAAAGTTCAAGGGGGCCGAATACTTTCGCAAGGCACTGTATATATATATATATATATATATATATATATATATATATATATATATATATATATATGTAAAGTATTAGTAGAATGGTATATATATATATACAGACAGACAGACAGACAGTATTAGTAGAATGGTGCCGGAGAGGCATTTACCCTGTTACATTCTACCAGCTACATTAACCAGCTACATTAACCAGCTACATTCTACCAGCTACATTCTACCAGCTACATTAACCAGCTACATTTAACCTGCTACATTAACCTGCTACATTAACCAGCTACATTAACCTGCTACATTAACCTGCTACATTAACCAGCTGCATTTAACCTGCTACATTTAACCAGCTACATTCTACCAGCTACATTAACCAGCTACATTAACCAGCTACATTTAACCTGCTACATTAACCTGCTACATTAACCTGCTACATTAACCTGCTACATTAACCAGCTACATTTAACCTGCTACATTAACCTGCTACATTAACCTGCTACATTAACCTGCTACATTTACCAGCTACATTTGCCAGCTACATTAACCAGCTACATTCTACCAGCTACATTCTACCAGCTACATTAACCAGCTACATTTAACCTGCTACATTAACCAGCTACATTAACCAGCTACATTTAACCTGCTACATTAACCTGCTACATTAACCTGCTACATTAACCTGCTACATTAACCAGCTACATTTAACCTGCTACATTAACCTGCTACATTAACCTGCTACATTAACCTGCTACATTTACCAGCTACATTTATCAGCTACATTAACCAGCTACATTCTACCAGCTACATTAACCAGCTACATTTAACCTGCTACATTTAACCTGCTACATTAACCTGCTACATTAACCTGCTACATTAACCTGCTACATTAACCAGCTGCATTTAACCTGCTACATTAAGCAGCTACATTAACCATCTACATTAACCAGCTACATTCTACCAGCTACATTAACCAGCTACATTAACCAGCTACATTTAACCTGCTACATTAACCTGCTACATTAACCAGCTACATTTACCCTGCTACATTTACCCTGCTACATTTACCCT
>NW_027010201.1:0-30000 GCF_036934945.1 Oncorhynchus masou masou
CTGGTTTTAGGACACTATTTACCCACTGACTGGTTTTAGGACACTATTTACCCACTGAGACGCTGGTTTTAGGACACTATTTACCCACTGAGACGCTGGTTTTAGGACACTATTTACCCACTGAGACGCTGGTTTTAGGGCACTATTTACCCACTGAGACGCTGGTTTTAGGGCACTATTTACCCACTGAGACGCTGGTTTTAGGACACTATTTACCCACTGAGATGCTGGTTTTAGGACACTGTTTACCCACTGAGACTATTTAACCACTGAGACGCTGGTTTTAGGGCACTATTTCCCCACTGAGACGCTGGTTTTAGGACACTATTTACCCACTGAGACGCTGGTTTTAGGGCACTGTTTACCCACTGAGATGCTGGTTTTAGGACACTGTTTACCCACTGAGACGCTGGTTTTAGGGCACTATTTACCCACTGAGACGCTGGTTTTAGGGCACTATTTACCCACTGAGATGCTGGTTTTAGGGCACTATTTACCCACTGAGACGCTGGTTTTAGGGCACTATTTACCCACTGAGACTATTTAACCACTGAGACGCTGGTTTTAGGGCACTATTTCCCCACTGAGACGCTGGTTTTAGGACACTATTTACCCACTGAGACGCTGGTTTTAGGGCACTATTTACCCACTGAGATGCTGGTTTTAGGGCACTATTTACCCACTGAGACGCTGGTTTTAGGACACTATTTACCCACTGAGATGCTGGTTTTAGGGCACTATTTACCCACTGAGATGCTGGTTTTAGGGCACTATTTACCCACTGAGACTATTTACCCACTGAGATGCTGGTTTTAGGGCACTATTTACCCACTGAGACGCTGGTTTTAGGGCACTATTTCCCCACTGAGATGCTGGTTTTAGGACACTATTTACCCACTGAGATGCTGGTTTTAGGGCACTATTTACCCACTGAGACGCTGGTTTTAGGGCACTATTTACCCACTGAGACTATTTACCCACTGAGACGCTGGTTTTAGGGCACTATTTACCCACTGAGATGCTGGTTTTAGGACACTATTTACCCACTGAGAGGCTGGTTTTAGGACACTATTTACCCACTGAGACTATTTACCCACTGAGACGCTGGTTTTAGGGCACTATTTACCCACTGAGATGCTGGTTTTAGGACACTATTTACCCACTGAGATGCTGGTTTTAGGGCACTATTTACCCACTGAGATGCTGGTTTTAGGACACTGTTTACCCACTGAGATGCTGGTTTTAGGACACTATTTACCCACTGAGATGCTGGTTTTAGGACACTGTTTACCCACTGAGATGCTGGTTTTAGGACACTATTTACCCACTCTGATGCTGGTTTTAGGGCACTATTTACCCACTGAGATGCTGGTTTTAAGGCACTATTTACCCACTGAGATGCTGGTTTTAGGACACTATTTACCCACTGTGATGCTGGTTTTAGGACACTGTTTACCCACTGAGACGCTGGTTTTAGGGCACTATTTACCCACTGAGATGCTGGTTTTAGGGCACTATTTACCAACTGAGACTATTTACCCACTGAGACGCTGGTTTTAGGACACTATTTACCCACTGAGACTATTTACCCACTGAGATGCTGGTTTTAGGGCACTGTTTACCCACTGAGACTATTTACCCACTGAGATGCTGGTTTTAGGACACTGTTTACCCACTGAGATGCTGGTTTTAGGGCACTATTTACCCACTGAGATGCTGGTTTTAGGACACTATTTACCCACTGAGACGCTGGTTTTAGGGCACTATTTACCCACTGAGATGCTGGTTTTAGGACACTATTTACCCACTGAGACGCTGGTTTTAGGACACTATTTACCCACTGAGACGCTGGTTTTAGGACACTGTTTACCCACTGAGATGCTGGTTTTAGGACACTATTTACCCACTGTGATGCTGGTTTTAGGGCACTATTTACCCACTGTGTCGCTGGTTTTAGGACACTATTTACCCATTGAGACGCTGGTTTTAGGGCACTATTTACCCACTGAGACGCTGGTTTTAGGACACTATTTACCCACTGAGATGCTGGTTTTAGGGCACTATTTACCCACTGAGATGCTGGTTTTAGGGCACTATTTACCAACTGAGACTATTTACCCACTGAGACGCTGGTTTTAGGGCACTATTTACCCACTGAGATGCTGGTTTTAGGACACTATTTACCCACTGAGATGCTGGTTTTAGGACACTATTTACCCACTGAGATGCTGGTTTTAGGACACTGTTTACCCACTGAGACTATTTACCCACTGCTGGTTTTAGGACACTATTTACCCACTGAGATGCTGGTTTTAGGACACTATTTACCCACTGAGATGCTGGTTTTAGGGCACTATTTACCCACTGAGGACACTATTTACCCATTGAGACGCTGGTTTTAGGGCACTATTTACCCACTGGAGACGCTGGTTTTAGGACACTATTTACCCACTGAGATGCTGGTTTTAGGGCACTATTTACCCACTGAGATGCTGGTTTTAGGGCACTATTTACCAACTGAGACTATTTACCCACTGAGACGCTGGTTTTAGGGCACTATTTAACCACTGAGACGCTGGTTTTAGGGCACTATTTACCCACTGAGACTATTTAACCACTGAGACGCTGGTTTTAGGACACTATTTACCCACTGAGATGCTGGTTTTAGGGCACTATTTACCCACTGAGATGCTGGTTTTAGGGCACTATTTACCCACTGAGACGCTGGTTTTAGGGCACTATTTACCCACTGAGACGCTGGTTTTAGGACACTATTTACCCACTGAGACGCTGGTTTTAGGGCACTATTTACCCACTGAGATGCTGGTTTTAGGGCACTATTTACCCACTGAGACGCTGGTTTTAGGACACTATTTACCCACTGAGACGCTGGTTTTAGGACACTATTTACCCACTGAGATGCTGGTTTTAGGACACTGTTTACCCACTGAGATGCTGGTTTTAGGGCACTATTTACCCACTGAGACTATTTAACCACTGAGACGCTGGTTTTAGGGCACTATTTACCCACTGAGACTATTTAACCACTGAGACGCTGGTTTTAGGGCACTATTTACCCACTGAGACGCTGGTTTTAGGACACTATTTACCCACTGAGATGCTGGTTTTAGGACACTGTTTACCCACTGAGACGCTGGTTTTAGGGCACTATTTACCCACTGAGACTATTTAACCACTGAGACTGGTTTTAGGGCACTATTTACCCACTGAGACTATTTAACCACTGAGACGCTGGTTTTAGGGCACTATTTACCCACTGAGACTATTTAACCACTGAGACGCTGGTTTTAGGGGCACTATTTACCCACTGAGACGCTGGTTTTAGGGCACTATTTAACCACTGAGACGCTGGTTTTAGGGCACTATTTACCCACTGAGACTATTTACCCACTGAGACTGGTTTTAGGGCACTATTTACCCACTGAGACGCTGGTTTTAGGACACTATTTACCCACTGAGACTGGTTTTAGGACACTATTTACCCACTGAGATGCTGGTTTTAGGGCACTATTTACCCACTGAGATGCTGGTTTTAGGGCACTGTTTACCCACTGAGACTATTTACCCACTGAGACGCTGGTTTTAGGACACTATTTACCCACTGAGACGCTGGTTTTAGGACACTATTTACCCACTGAGATGCTGGTTTTAGGGCACTATTTACCCACTGAGATGCTGGTTTTAGGACACTGTTTACCCACTGAGACGCTGGTTTTAGGACACTGTTTACCCACTGAGATGCTGGTTTTAGGGCACTATTTACCCACTGAGATGCTGGTTTTAGGACACTATTTACCCACTGAGACGCTGGTTTTAGGACACTATTTATCCACTGAGACGCTGGTTTTAGGACACTATTTACCCACTAAGACTATTTACCCACTGAGATGCTGGTTTTAGGGCACTATTTACCCACTGAGACGCTGGTTTTAGGGCACTATTTACCCACTGAGATGCTGGTTTTAGGGCACTATTTACCAACTGAGACTATTTACCCACTGAGACGCTGGTTTTAGGGCACTATTTACCCACTGAGATGCTGGTTTTAGGACACTATTTACCCACTGAGACGCTGGTTTTAGGACACTATTTACCCACTGAGACGCTGGTTTTAGGACACTGTTTACCCACTGAGACTATTTACCCACTGAGACGCTGGTTTTAGGACACTATTTACCCACTGAGATGCTGGTTTTAGGACACTATTTACCCACTGTGATGCTGGTTTTAGGGCACTATTTACCCACTGTGTCGCTGGTTTTAGGACACTATTTACCCATTGAGACGCTGGTTTTAGGGCACTATTTACCCACTGAGACGCTGGTTTTAGGACACTATTTACCCACTGAGATGCTGGTTTTAGGGCACTATTTACCCACTGAGATGCTGGTTTTAGGGCACTATTTACCAACTGAGACTATTTACCCACTGAGACGCTGGTTTTAGGGCACTCTTTAACCACTGAGACGCTGGTTTTAGGGCACTATTTACCCACTGAGACTATTTAACCACTGAGACGCTGGTTTTAGGACACTATTTACCCACTGAGATGCTGGTTTTAGGGCACTATTTACCCACTGAGACGCTGGTTTTAGGGCACTATTTACCCACTGAGACGCTGGTTTTAGGGCACTATTTACCCACTGAGATGCTGGTTTTAGGGCACTATTTACCCACTGAGACGCTGGTTTTAGGGCACTATTTACCCACTGAGACGCTGGTTTTAGGACACTATTTACCCACTGAGACGCTGGTTTTAGGGCACTATTTACCCACTGAGATGCTGGTTTTAGGGCACTATTTACCCACTGAGACGCTGGTTTTAGGACACTATTTACCCACTGAGACGCTGGTTTTAGGACACTATTTACCCACTGAGATGCTGGTTTTAGGACACTGTTTACCCACTGAGATGCTGGTTTTAGGGCACTATTTACCCACTGAGACTATTTAACCACTGAGACGCTGGTTTTAGGGCACTATTTACCCACTGAGACTATTTAACCACTGAGACGCTGGTTTTAGGGCACTATTTACCCACTGAGACGCTGGTTTTAGGACACTATTTACCCACTGAGATGCTGGTTTTAGGACACTGTTTACCCACTGAGACGCTGGTTTTAGGGCACTATTTACCCACTGAGACTATTTAACCACTGAGACGCTGGTTTTAGGGCACTATTTACCCACTGAGACTATTTAACCACTGAGACGCTGGTTTTAGGGCACTATTTACCCACTGAGACGCTGGTTTTAGGGCACTATTTACCCACTGAGACTATTTACCCACTGAGACGCTGGTTTTAGGGCACTGTTTACCCACTGAGACTATTTACCCACTGAGACGCTGGTTTTAGGACACTATTTACCCACTGAGACGCTGGTTTTAGGACACTATTTACCCACTGAGATGCTGGTTTTAGGGCACTATTTACCCACTGAGATGCTGGTTTTAGGGCACTGTTTACCCACTGAGACTATTTACCCACTGAGACGCTGGTTTTAGGACACTATTTACCCACTGAGACGCTGGTTTTAGGACACTATTTACCCACTGAGATGCTGGTTTTAGGGCACTATTTACCCACTGAGATGCTGGTTTTAGGACACTGTTTACCCACTGAGACGCTGGTTTTAGGACACTGTTTACCCACTGAGATGCTGGTTTTAGGGCACTATTTACCCACTGAGATGCTGGTTTTAGGACACTATTTACCCACTGAGACGCTGGTTTTAGGACACTATTTATCCACTGAGACGCTGGTTTTAGGACACTATTTACCCACTAAGACTATTTACCCACTGAGATGCTGGTTTTAGGGCACTATTTACCCACTGAGACGCTGGTTTTAGGGCACTATTTACCCACTGAGATGCTGGTTTTAGGGCACTATTTACCAACTGAGACTATTTACCCACTGAGACGCTGGTTTTAGGGCACTATTTACCCACTGAGATGCTGGTTTTAGGACACTATTTACCCACTGAGACGCTGGTTTTAGGACACTATTTACCCACTGAGACGCTGGTTTTAGGACACTGTTTACCCACTGAGACTATTTACCCACTGAGACGCTGGTTTTAGGACACTATTTACCCACTGAGATGCTGGTTTTAGGACACTATTTACCCACTGTGATGCTGGTTTTAGGGCACTATTTACCCACTGTGTCGCTGGTTTTAGGACACTATTTACCCATTGAGACGCTGGTTTTAGGGCACTATTTACCCACTGAGACGCTGGTTTTAGGACACTATTTACCCACTGAGATGCTGGTTTTAGGGCACTATTTACCCACTGAGATGCTGGTTTTAGGGCACTATTTACCAACTGAGACTATTTACCCACTGAGACGCTGGTTTTAGGGCACTCTTTAACCACTGAGACGCTGGTTTTAGGGCACTATTTACCCACTGAGACTATTTAACCACTGAGACGCTGGTTTTAGGACACTATTTACCCACTGAGATGCTGGTTTTAGGGCACTATTTACCCACTGAGACGCTGGTTTTAGGGCACTATTTACCCACTGAGACGCTGGTTTTAGGGCACTATTTACCCACTGAGATGCTGGTTTTAGGGCACTATTTACCCACTGAGACGCTGGTTTTAGGGCACTATTTACCCACTGAGACGCTGGTTTTAGGACACTATTTACCCACTGAGACGCTGGTTTTAGGGCACTATTTACCCACTGAGATGCTGGTTTTAGGGCACTATTTACCCACTGAGACGCTGGTTTTAGGACACTATTTACCCACTGAGACGCTGGTTTTAGGACACTATTTACCCACTGAGATGCTGGTTTTAGGACACTGTTTACCCACTGAGATGCTGGTTTTAGGGCACTATTTACCCACTGAGACTATTTAACCACTGAGACGCTGGTTTTAGGGCACTATTTACCCACTGAGACTATTTAACCACTGAGACGCTGGTTTTAGGGCACTATTTACCCACTGAGACGCTGGTTTTAGGACACTATTTACCCACTGAGATGCTGGTTTTAGGACACTGTTTACCCACTGAGACGCTGGTTTTAGGGCACTATTTACCCACTGAGACTATTTAACCACTGAGACGCTGGTTTTAGGGCACTATTTACCCACTGAGACTATTTAACCACTGAGACGCTGGTTTTAGGGCACTATTTACCCACTGAGACTATTTAACCACTGAGACGCTGGTTTTAGGGCACTATTTACCCACTGAGACGCTGGTTTTAGGGCACTATTTAACCACTGAGACGCTGGTTTTAGGGCACTATTTACCCACTGAGACTATTTACCCACTGAGACGCTGGTTTTAGGGCACTGTTTACCCACTGAGACTATTTACCCACTGAGACGCTGGTTTTAGGACACTATTTACCCACTGAGACGCTGGTTTTAGGACACTATTTACCCACTGAGATGCTGGTTTTAGGGCACTATTTACCCACTGAGATGCTGGTTTTAGGACACTGTTTACCCACTGAGACGCTGGTTTTAGGACACTGTTTACCCACTGAGATGCTGGTTTTAGGGCACTATTTACCCACTGAGATGCTGGTTTTAGGACACTATTTACCCACTGAGACGCTGGTTTTAGGACACTATTTATCCACTGAGACGCTGGTTTTAGGACACTATTTACCCACTAAGACTATTTACCCACTGAGATGCTGGTTTTAGGGCACTATTTACCCACTGAGATGCTGGTTTTAGGGCACTATTTACCCACTGAGACGCTGGTTTTAGGGCACTATTTACCCACTGAGATGCTGGTTTTAGGACACTATTTATCCACTGAGACGCTGGTTTTAGGGCACTGTATACCCACTGAGATGCTGGTTTTAGGGCACTATTTACCCACTGAGATGCTGGTTTTAGGACACTATTTACCCACTGAGACGCTGGTTTTAGGGCACTATTTACCCACTGAGATGCTGGTTTTAGGACACTGTTTACCCACTGAGATGCTGGTTTTAGGGCACTATTTACCCACTGAGATGCTGGTTTTAGGGCACTATTTACCCACTGAGATGCTGGTTTTAGGGCACTATTTACCCACTGAGATGCTGGTTTTAGGACACTGTTTACCCACTGAGACTATTTACCCACTGAGACGCTGGTTTTAGGACACTATTTACCCACTGAGATGCTGGTTTTAGGGCACTATTTACCCACTGAGATGCTGGTTTTAGGGCACTATTTACCCACTGAGATGCTGGTTTTAGGGCACTATTTACCCACTGAGACCGGTTTTCGCAGCATTTTTATTTTATTTCAAGATGAGCAGAAGCTGCAGCAAAATGGGAGAATGCTGGCAGTATCAATATTTAAAATGTTAATGTTTCTGTAGGGATATTTGGCTGTAAAGGCTAGCATGAGGGTGAAGAAGTAACTAGCCACAATGAGGTTCGTATTGAAAATAGTCAGCTAACTTGGAAAGCTACGTATAACTAGCTAGCTAGTTCAATTTCTCTCACAATTATAAAGCTAAAATAAAACAAAATGTGTGAGGTACAAACATGGTTAAAATAGCACATTATTGAACTAAAATGATCTGCGTCTCTTATAGAAATATTGACACCTTTTTAGTTTTTCCACATTTTGTTGTCTTACATTCTGAATTTAAAATGTATTATTTTGAGATTTTGTGTCACGGAGCTACACACAATACCCCATAATGACATCACAATACCCCATAATGACATCACAATACTCCATAATGACATTACCATACCCCATAATGACATCACAATACCCCATAATGACATCACAATACTCCATAATGACATTACAATACCCCATAACGGCATCACAATACCCCATAATGACATTACAATACCCCATAATGACATCACAATACCCCATAATGACATCACAATACTCCATAATGACATTACAATACCCCATAATGACATCACAATACTCCACAATGACATCACAATACCCCATAATGACATCACATAAGCCCATAATGACATCACAATACCCCATAATGACATCACAATACTCCACAATGACATCACAAAACTCCATAATGACATTACAATACCCCATAATGACATCACAATACCCCATAATGACATCACAATACTCCATAATGACATTACAATACCCCATAATGACATTACAATACCCCATAATGACATCACAATACCCCATAATGACATCACAATACTCCATAATGACATCACAATACTCCATAATGACATTACAATACCCCATAATGACATCACAATACCCCATAATGACATCACAATACCCCATAATGACATCACAATACTCCATAATGACATTACAATACCCCATAATGACATCACAATACCCCATAATGACATCACATCACAATACCCCATAATGACATTACAATACCCCATAATGACATCACAATACCCCATAATGACATCACAATACCCCATAATGGCATCACAATACTCCATAATGACATCACAATAGCCCATAATGTCAAAGGAATATTCATTTGGAGAACATAATCTCAATTAATTAAAAATGAAAAGCTGAAATGTCTTGAGTCAACAAGTATTCAACCCCTTTGTTATGGCAAGACTAAATAAGATTAATAGTAAATATTTGCTTAACAAGTCACATAATAGTTTGCAATAATAGTGTTTATCATGGGTTTTGAAGGACATCTCTGTACCCCACACATAGAATGTCCCTAAGTTGAGTAGTAAATTCCAAGCAGTTTCAACCACAAAGACCAGGGAGGTTTTCCAATGCCTCCCAAAGATGGGCACCTTTCAATAAGCAGACATTGAATATCCCTTTCAGCATAGTGAAGTTATTAATTCTACACTTTGAATGGTGCATCAATTCAGCCAGTCACTATAGAGATGCAGGTGTCCTTCCTCACTCAGTTGACGAAGAGGAAGGAAACAGCTCAGGGATTTCACCATGAAGCCAATGGTGACTTTAAAACAGTTATGGAGTTTAATGTCTGTGATGGGAGGAAACTGAGGATGGATCAACATCATTGTCGTTTCTCCACAATACTAACATAAATTAGATTGTAAAGAAAAAGACTGTACAGAATAAAAAAATATTCCAATACATGCATCCTCTTTGCAATAAGGCCCTAACGTAATACTGCATAAAATGCAAGAAATTAGCTGTTTGTCCTGAATACAAACAGTACGTTTGCACTTGAAACTAGCATACTCTAGGACTAGGTGTTAGGACTAGGTGTTAGGGTTAGGACTAGGTGTTAGGACTAGGTGTTAGGACTAGGTGTTAGGACTAGGTGTTAGGACTAGGTGTTAGGGTTAGGACTAGATGTTAGGACTAGATGTTAGGACTAGGTGTTAGGACTAGGTGTTAGGGTTAGGACTAGGTGTTAGGACTAGGTGTTAGGACTAGGTTTTATGGTTAGGACTAGGTGTTAGGACTAGGTGTTAGGGTTAGGACTAGGTGTTAGGACTAGGTGTTAGGACTAGGTGTTAGGACTGGGTATTAGGACTAGGTGTTAGGGTTAGGACTAGGTGTTAGGACTAGGTGTTAGGACTAGGTGTTAGGGTTAGGACTAGGTGTTAGGACTAGGTGTTAGGACTAGGTTTTATGGTTAGGACTAGGTGTTAGGACTAGATGTTAAGGTCAGGACTAGGTATTAGGGTCAGGACTAGCTGTTTGGACTAGGTGTTAGGACTAGGTTTTATGGTCAGGACTAGGTGTTAGGACTAGGTGTTAGGGTTAGGACTAGGTGTTAGGACTAGGTGTTAGGGTTAGGACTAGGTGTTAAGGTCAGGACTAGGTGTTAGGACTAGGTGTTAGGGCTAGGTATTAAGACTAGCTGTTAGGGCTAGGTGTTAGGACTAGGTTTTAGGGTCAGGACTAGGTGTTTGGACTAGGTGTTATGGTTAGGAGTAGGTGTTAGGGCTAGGTGTTAGGGCTATGTGTTAGGACTAGGTGTCAGGGTCAGGACTAGGTGTTAGGACTAGGTGTTATGGGTTAGGACTCGGTATAATACTAGGTGTTAGGGTTAGGACTAGGTGTTAGGGTTAGGGTTAGGACTAGGTGTTAGGACTAGGTGTTAGGGCTAGGTATTAAGACTAGGTGTTAGGGCTAGGTGTTAGGACTAGGTTTTAGGGTCAGGACTAGGTGTTAGGACTAGGTGTTATGATTAGGAGTAGGTGTTAGGGCTGTGTGGCTCAGTCGGTAGAGCATGGCGCTTGCAACGCCAAGCGTCGTGGGTTCGATTCCCGCTGGGGCCACCCATATGTAAAAAAAAAGTAGTTTTTGGACAAAAGCGTCTGCTAAATGGGATATATAGGTGTTAGGGCTATGTGTTATGACTAGGTGTCAGGGTCAGGACTAGGTGTTAGGACTAGGTGTTATGGGTTAGGACTCGGTATAATACTAGGTGTTAGGGTTAGGACTAGGTGTTAGGGTTAGGACTAGGTGTTAGGACTAGGTGTTAGGACTAGATGTTAGGACTAGGTGTTAGGACTAGATGTTAGGACTAGGTGTTAGGACTAGATGTTAGGACTAGATGTTAGGACTAGATGTTAGGACTAGGTGTTAGGACTAGGTGTTAGTACTAGGTGTTAGGACTAGGTGTTAGGACTAGGTGTTAGGACTAGATGTTAGGACTAGGTGTTAGGACTAGATGTTTGGACTAGGTGTTAGGACTGACTAGGTGTTAGGACTAGGTGTTAGGACTAGATGTTTGGACTGACTAGGTGTTAGGACTAGATGTTAGGACTAGGTGTTTGGACTAGATTTTAGGACTAGGTGTTAGGACTACTGCCTGTTCACCCCGCTATCATCCAGAAGGCGAGGTCAGTACAGGTGCATCAAAGCTGGGACCGAGAGACTGAAAAACAGCTTCTATCTCAAGGCCATCAGACTGTTAAACAGCCACCACTAACATTGAGTGGCTGCTGCCAACACACTGACACTGACTCAACTCCAGCCACTTTAATAATGGGAATTGATGGGAAATTATGTAAATATATCACTAGCCACTTTAAACAATGCTACCTTATATAATGTTATTTACCCTACATTATTCATCTCATATGCATACGTATATACTGTACTCTATATCATCGACTGCATCCTTATGTAATACATGTATCACTAGCCACTTTAACTATGCCACTTTGTTTACATACTCATCTCACATGTATATACTGTACTCGATACCATCTACTGTATCTTGCCTATGCTGCTCTGTACCATCACTCATTCATATATCCTTATGTACATATTCTTTATCCCCTTACACTGTGTATAAGACAGTAGTTTAGGAATTGTTAGTTAGATTACTTGTTGGTTATTACTGCATTGTCGGAACTAGAAGCACAAGCATTTCGCTACACTTATTTGTATGTGACAAATAAAATTTGATTTGATTTGATTTGATACTAGTTTGTCATTTGTTCTACTTCTCATGGCTGTAGTTTTGTCAGTTGTGTTAGGGCAAGTACTAGGCATTAGGGTTAGGTAAAGGTATAAGGATGTAACTCTGTGGTACCATCTTGTGTTTATTTATTTATTCAACCTTTATTTAATTCAGTTAAGGCAAGTCAGTTAAGAACACATTCTTATTTACATTGACGACCTGGCAAAATACCTCTTGTGGGGACAGGGGGCTGGGATTGAGAAAAATCAAAAAGTGTATCTGTCTGTTGTCAGATCTTCATCGGGGAGGTTTCCATGTACATGATGAAGTCCACACGGGCGGTGCTACTATCCCAGGAGAAGACCATCTTGACGGGGGAGTGCTGCTACCTGAACCCCCTTCTCAGGAGAATCGTCAGGTTTATTGGTGAGTCAGTTCTACTTCTCATAGCTGTACGTTTGTCAGTTGTTTTACTGGTCTTGGCTGTACGTTTGTCAGTTGTTCACTGGTCTTGGCTGTACGTTTGTCAGTTGTTCACTGGTCTTGGCTGTACGTTTGTCAGTTGTTCACTGGTCTTGGCTGTACGTTTGTCAGTTGTTCACTGGTCTTGGCTGTAGGTTTTGTCAGTTGTTCACTGGTCTTGGCTGTACGTTTGTCAGTTGTTCACTGGTCTTGGCTGTACGTTTGTCAGTTGTTCACTGGTCTTGGCTGTACGTTTGTCAGTTGTTCACTGGTCTTGGCTGTACGTTTGTCAGTTGTTCACTGGTCTTGGCTGTAGGTTTTGTCAGTTGTTCACTGGTCTTGGCTGTACGTTTGTCAGTTGTTCACTGGTCTTGGCTGTACGTTTGTCAGTTGTTCACTGGTCTTGGCTGTACGTTTGTCAGTTGTTCACTGGTCTTGGCTGTACGCTTGTCAGTTGTTCACTGGTCTTGGCTGTAGGTTTTGTCAGTTGTTCACTGGTCTTGGCTGTACGTTTGTCAGTTGTTCACTGGTCTTGGCTGTACGTTTGTCAGTTGTTCACTGGTCTTGGCTGTACGTTTGTCAGTTGTTCACTGGTCTTGGCTGTAGGTTTTGTCAGTTGTTCACTGGTCTTGGCTGTACGTTTGTCAGTTGTTCACTGGTCTTGGCTGTACGTTTGTCAGTTCTACTTCTCTTAGCTGTACGTTTGTCAGTTGTTCACTGGTCTTGGCTGTACGTTTGTCAGTTGTTCACTGGTCTTGGCTGTACATTTGTCAGTTGTTCACTGGTCTTGGCTGTACGTTTGTCAGTTGTTCACTGGTCTTGGCTGTACGTTTGTCAGTTGTTCACTGGTCTTGGCTGTACGTTTGTCAGTTGTTCACTGGTCTTGGCTGTACGTTTGTCAGTTGTTCACTGGTCTTGGCTGTACGTTTGTCAGTTGTTCACTGGTCTTGGCTGTACGCTTGTCAGTTGTTCACTGGTCTTGGCTGTACGTTTGTCAGTTGTTCACTGGTCTTGGCTGTACGCTTGTCAGTTGTTCACTGGTCTTGGCTGTACGCTTGTCAGTTGTTCACTGGTCTTGGCTGTACGTTTGTCAGTTGTTCACTGGTCTTGGCTGTACGTTTGTCAGTTGTTCACTGGTCTTGGCTGTACGTTTGTCAGTTGTTTTACTGGTCTTGGCTGTACGTTTGTCAGTTGTTTTACTGGTCTTGGCTGTACGTTTGTCAGTTGTTCACTGGTCTTGGCTGTACGTTTGTCAGTTGTTCACTGGTCTTGGCTGTACGTTTGTCAGTTGTTCACTGGTCTTGGCTGTACGTTTGTCAGTTGTTTTACTGGTCTTGGCTGTACGTTTGTCAGTTGTTTTACTGGTCTTGGCTGTACGTTTGTCAGTTGTTTTACTGGTCTTGGCTGTACGTTTGTCAGTTGTTCACTGGTCTTGGCTGTACGTTTGTCAGTTGTTTTACTGGTCTTGGCTGTACGTTTGTCAGTTGTTCACTGGTCTTGGCTGTACGTTTGTCAGTTGTTTTACTGGTCTTGGCTGTACGTTTGTCAGTTGTTTTACTGGTCTTGGGTGTAGGTTTTGTCAGTTGTTCACTGGTCTTGGCTGTACGTTTGTCAGTTGTTCACTGGTCTTGGCTGTAGGTTTTGTCAGTTGTTCACTGGTCTTGGCTGTACGTTTGTCAGTTGTTCACTGGTCTTGGCTGTACGTTTGTCAGTTGTTCACTGGTCTTGGCTGTAGGTTTGTCGGCTGTTTTACTGGTCTTGGCTGTAGGTTTTGTCAGTTGTTTTACTGGTCTTGGCTCTAGGTTTGTCGGTTGTTTTACTGGTCTTGGCTGTAGGTTTTGTCAGTTGTTCACTGGTCTTGGCTGTAGGTTTTGTCAGTTGTTTTACTGGTCTTGGCTCTAGGTTTGTCGGTTGTTTTACTGGTCTCGGCTGTAGGTTTTGTCAGTTGTTCACTGGTCTTGGCTGTAGGTTTTGTCAGTTGTTTTACTGGTCTTGGCTCTAGGTTTGTCGGTTGTTTTACTGGTCTCGGCTGTAGGTTTTGTCAGTTGTTCACTGGTCTTGGCTGTAGGTTTTGTCAGTTGTTTTACTGGTCTTGGCTCTAGGTTTGTCGGTTGCTTTACTGGTCTTGGCTGTAGGTTTTGTCAGTTGTTCACTGGTCTTGGCTGTAGGTTTTGTCAGTTGTTCACTGGTCTTGGCTGTAGGTTTTGTCAGTTGTTCACTGGTCTTGGCTGTAGGTTTTGTCAGTTGTTCACTGGTCTTGGCTGTAGGTTTTGTCAGTTGTTTTACTGGTCTTGGCTCTAGGTTTGTCGGTTGCTTTACTGGTCTTGGCTGTAGGTTTTTCCGTCCAGCCACTGTATTAAGTCCATCTATTAGTTTCGTTCTTCCTGTGGTACCTTCCCATGTATAAAGACATAATATCTCAGCTGGAAATTACATTTATCAGCTCTCTCTGAGAGGAGAGGAGGGGGCACTGAATACACTGGGCCAGATCATACCAATCCCAAGCCTGAGAAAACACCATTACCTACGTACCCCTGTTCAGACAGAGCCAGGGGCAGCAGCATCAGATGAATTTTACACTGTCTTCCACACTAGTGGCCAGAGAGCTCACCTCTCTCTGAGCCTCTTGTCTCTCCCTCATCTCCTCAGCTCAGCGCTGGTGATATTTTTTTTATACTCGTGGTTCAGTCCCAAACCCCACACTATTCTTTGTAAAGGTAGTAGGGCACTACTGTTGACCAGGGCCAACATATAGTAGGGGACTACTGTTGACCAGGGCCCGCAGGTAGTAGGGAAATACTTTTGACCAGGGCCTGCAGGTAGTAGAGAAATACTGTTGACCAGGGCCCGCAGGTAGTAGGGGATTACTGTTGACCAGGGCCTGCAGGTAGTAGGGGACTACTATTAACCAGGGCCAACAGGTAGTAGGGGACTACTGTTAACCAGGGCCCGCAGGAAGTAGGGGATTACTGTTGACCAGGGCCCGCAGGTAGTAGGGGACTACTATTAACCAGGGCCCGCAGGTAGTAGAGAAATACTGTTGACCAGGGCCCGCAGGTAGTAGGGGATTACTGTTGACCAGGGCCTGCAGGTAGTAGGGGACTACTATTAACCAGGGCCAACAGGTAGTAGGGGACTACTGTTAACCAGGGCCTGCAGGAAGTAGGGGATTACTGTTGACCAGGGCCCGCAGGTAGTAGGGGACTACTGTTAAAAAGGGCCCGCAGGTAGTAGGGGATTACTGTTGACCAGGGCCCGCAGGTAGTAGGGGATTGCTGTTGACCAGGGCCCGCAGGTAGTAGGGGACTACTGTTAACCAGAGCCCTGAGGTAGTAGGGGACTACAGAGAGGCCCAGGACCAGGCAGACTTAGAGGCCCAGGCAGACTTAGAGGCCCAGGCAGACTTAGAGGCCCAGGCAGACATAGAGGCCCAGGCAGACTTAGAGGCCCAGGCAGACTAAGAGGCCCAGGCAGACTTAGAGAAACAAGGCAGACTTAGAGGCCCAGGCAGACTTAGAGAAACAAGACAGACTTAGAGAAACAAGGCAGACTTAGAGACCCAGGCAGACTTAGAGGCCCAGGCAGACTTAGAGAAACAAGGCAGACTGAGAGGCCCAGGCAGACATAGAGGCCCAGGCAGACTTAGAGAAACAAGGCAGACTGAGAGGCCCAGGCAGACATAGAGGCCCGGGCAGACTTAGAGGCCCAGGCAGACTTGGAGAAACAAGGCAGACTTAGAGAAACAAGGCAGACTTAGAGGCCAAGGCAGACTTAGAGAAACAAGGCAGACTTAGAGGCCAAGGCAGACTTAGAGGCCCAGGCAGACTTAGAGGCCCAGGCAGACTTAGAGAAACAGGCAGACTTAGAGAAACAAGGCAGACTTAAAGGCCCAGGCAGACATAGAGGCCCAGGCAGACTTAGAGGCCCAGGCAGACTCAGGGAATTAGAATACAAATGATTGTTATTTCATGTGCAAAAATCCAGATAATAATGCGTCAAACACAAGGAGGGTCGGAGAATGCGAGCAACGAGGGTCGGAGAATGCGAGCAACGAGGGTCGGAGAATGAGAGCAACGAGGGTCGGAGAATGAGAGCAACGAGGGTCGGAGAATGAGAGCAACGAGGGTCGGAGAATGAGAGCAAGGAGGGTCGGAGAATGAGAGCAACGAGGGTCGGAGAATGAGAGCAACGAGGGTCGGAGAATGAGAGCAAGAAGGGTCGGAGAATGAGAGCAAGGAGGGTCGGAGAATGAGAGCAACGAGGGTCGGAGAATGAGAGCAACGAGGGTCGGAGAATGAGAGCAACGAGGGTGGGAGAATGAGAGCAACGAGGGTCGGAAAATGAGAGCAAGGAGGGTCGGAGAATGAGAGCAACGAGGGTCGGAGAATGAGAGCAAGGAGGGTCGGATAATGAGAGCAAGGAGGGTCGGATAATGAGAGCAAGGAGGGTCGGATAATTAGAGCAAGGAGGGTCGGAGAATGAGAGCAAGGAGGGTTGGAGAATGAGAGCAAGGAGGGTCGGAGAATGAGAGCAAGGAGGGTCGGAGAATGAGAGCAAGGAGGGTCGGAGAATGAGTCCAAATTAAAGTATGTGAAACGGAACACGGAGGACACTTCTCCAGTGCCGTATTCCATTCTGTACATATTTTTTTAAGAATTGGTAGCCACCCACAAAAAATGTGTAACATTAGTTAATAATAATAATAATTTTTACCTGTTTACCCAGGTTGTTTTGTGTTTTCGTCCTTATTTATTTATCTGTATATGCTGTATGTATGCATGTATCTTTGTGTATTTATGCAATGTGTATGTATGTATCTATGTGTATTTATACAGTGTGTATGTATGTATCTATGTGTATTTATACACTGTGTATGTATGTATCTATGTGTATTTATACAGTGTGTATGTATGTATCTATGTGTATTTATACAGTGTGTATGTATGTATCTATGTGTATTTATACAGTGTGTATGTATGTATCTATGTGTATTTATACAGTGTGTATGTATGTATGTATCTATGTGTATTTATACAGTGTGTATGTATGTATCTATGTGTATTTATACAGTGTGTATGTATGTATCTATGTGTATTTATACAGTGTGTATGTATGTATCTATGTGTATTTATACAGTGTGTATTTATGAATATTATTGTACTGCTCTAGTGATATAATTTACTATTATGTATTGATTTCTACCTTACTTTTTATAGTTTTTAATTTCATTATTTTACCCTTTTTTCACTCTTTATGTGATGTGCAAAATACAGAGAACACCAGAAGAAGAATGATCATTTAATTATCACAGTGAATAATTGTAATGTTTGTTTATGTGTCAATTAATCCTATAAAGGATGGGTTACCAATTAATCCCATAAAGGATGGGTTACCAATTAATCCCATAAAGGATGGGTTACCAATTAATCCCGTAAAGGATGGGTTACCAATTAATCCTATTAAAGATGGGTTACCAACTAATCCCATAAAAGATGGGTTACCAATTAATCCCATAAAGGATGGGTTACCAATTAATCCCATAAAGGATGGGTTACCAATTAATCCCATAAAGGATGGGTTACCAATTAATCCCATAAAGGATGGGTTACCAATTAATCCCATAAAGGATGGGTTACCAATTAATCCCATAAAGGATGGGTTACCAATTAATCCCATAAAGGATGGGTTACCAATTAATCCCATAAAGGATGGGTTACCAATTAATCCCATAAAGGATGGGTTACCAATTAATCCCATAAAGGATGGGTTACCAAATAATCCTATAAAAGATGGGTTACCAATTAATCCCATAAAAGATGGGTTACCAATGAATCCCATAAAGGACGGGTTACCAATTCATCCCATAAAAGATGGGTTACCAATTAATCCCATAAAGCATGGGTTACCAATTAATCCCATAAGGGATGGGTTACCAATTAATCCCATAAAGGATGGGTTACCAATTAATCCCATAAAAAATGGGTTACCAATTAATCCCATAAAGGATGGGTTACCAATTAATCATATAAAGGACGGGTTGACAACTAGAAATTGACATGAAAATGAAATGTAATTCATTCATTCAGCTGGCTAGATAGATTAGTACGATTCACATATGTAGCTGATAATTATGAAGTTAAACGTTTGCTTTATTGCCGTTGTTGTGGCTGGAAGACGGTTCAGTGAGTTCGCAGATGCAGCGTGAGGTAATACTGTAGGGGGAGATCTTCTCTAATATAATGAATGCTTTCGACACCTTGTCGAGTCCATGCCCCAACAAATTGAGGCTGTTCTGAGGGCAAAAGGGGTGCAACTCAATATTAGAAAGGAGTTCTTAATGTTTTGTTCACTCTGTTTATTTCATGAACATAAACATGAAGGCAGTGAAGGATCCCCAGGCAGAGAGGCCCAGGCAGAGAGGCCCAGGCAGAGAGGCCCAGGCAGAGAGGCCCAGGCAGAGAGGCCCAGGCAGAGAGGCCCAGGCAGAGAGGCCCAGGCAGAGAGGCCCAGGCAGAGAGGCCCAGGCAGAGAGGCCCAGGCAGATAACCTAGCAGCTAGAGCGTTGGGCCAATAACCGAAAGCTTGCTAGATTGAATCCCTGAGCTGACAAGGTAAAGATTTGTCATTCTGCCACTGAACAAGGCAGTTAACCCACTGTTCCTATGGCTGTCATTGTTAAATAAGAATTTGTTCTTAACTGACTTGCCTAGTTAAATAAAGGTTAAATAAAAAATGTTCCCCAAAAAATTATGACAGTTTACCATGCAGGTCAGAATCACAGTATCACAGTTTACCAGGATCACCGTTTACCAGGCAGGTCAGGGTCACAGTTTACCCCTCTGGTCAGGGTCACAGTTTACCCCTCAGGTCAGGGTCACAGTTTACCCCTCTGGTCAGGGTCACAGTTTACCCCTCTGGTCAGGGTCACAGTTTACCCCTCTGGTCAGGATCACAGTTTACCCCTCTGGTCAGGGTCACAGTTTACCCCTCTGGTCAGGGTCACAGTTGACCAGGATCACAGTTTACCCCTCTGGTCAGGGTCACAGTTTACCCCTCAGGTCAGGGTCACAGTTTACCCCTCAGGTCAGGGTCACAGTTTACCCCTCTGGTCAGGGTCACAGTTTACCCCTCTGGTCAGGGTCACAGTTTACCCCTCTGGTCAGGGTCACAGTTTACCCCTCAGGTCAGGGTCACAGTTTACCCCTCTGGTCAGGGTCACAGTTTACCCCTCTGGTCAGGATCACAGTTTACCCCTCTGGTCAGGGTCACAGTTTACCCCTCTGGTCAGGGTCACAGTTTACCCCTCAGGTCAGGGTCACAGTTTACCCCTCAGGTCAGGGTCACAGTTTACCCCTCAGGTCAGGGTCACAGTTTACCCCTCAGGTCAGGGTCACAGTTTACCCCTCAGGTCAGGGTCACAGTTTACCCCTCTGGTCAGGGTCACAGTTTACCCCTCAGGTCAGGGTCACAGTTTACCCCTCAGGTCAGGGTCACAGTTGACCAGGATCACAGTTTACCCCTCAGGTCAGGGTCACAGTTTACCCCTCAGGTCAGGGTCACAGTTTACCCCTCAGGTCAGGGTCACAGTTGACCAGGATCACAGTTTACCCCTCAGGTCAGGGTCACAGTTTACCCCTCAGGTCAGGGTCACAGTTTACCCCTCAGGTCAGGGTCACAGTTTACCCCTCAGGTCAGGGTCACAGTTTACCCCTCAGGTCAGGGTCACAGTTTACCCCTCAGGTCAGGGTCACAGTTTACCCCTCTGGTCAGGGTCACAGTTTACCCAGGTCAGGGTCACAGGGTCAGGGTCACAGTTTACCCCTCAGGTCAGGGTCACAGTTTACCCCTCAGGTCAGGGTCACAGTTTACCCCTCAGGTCAGGGTCACAGTTTACCCCTCAGGTCAGGGTCACAGTTCAGGGTCACCCAGGTCAGGGTCAGGTCAGGTCAGGGTCACAGTTTACCCTCAGGTCAGGGTCACAGTTTACCCCTCAGGTCAGGGTCACAGTTTACCCCTCAGGTCAGGGTCACAGTTTACCCCTCAAGTCAGGGTCACAGTTTACCCCTCAGGTCAGGGTCACAGTTTACCCCTCAGGTCAGGGTCACAGTTTACACCTCAGGTCAGGGTCACAGTTTACCCCTCAGGTCAGGGTCACAGTTTACCCCTCAGGTCAGGGTCACAGTTTACCCCTCTGGTCAGGGTCACAGTTTACCCCTCAGGTCAGGGTCACAGTTTACCCCTCAAGTCAGGATCACAGTTTACCCCTCAGGTCAGGGTCACAGTTGACCAGGATCACAGTTTACCCCTCAGGTCAGGGTCACAGTTTACCCCTCAGGTCAGGGTCACAGTTGACCAGGATCACAGTTTACCCCTCTGGTCAGGGTCACAGTTGACCAGGATCACAGTTTACCCCTCAGGTCAGGGTCACAGTTTACCCCTCAGGTCAGGGTCACAGTTTACCCCTCAGGTCAGGGTCACAGTTTACCCCTCAGGTCAGGGTCACAGTTTACCCCTCTGGTCAGGATCACAGTTTACCCCTCAGGTCAGGGTCACAGTTTACCCCTCAGGTCAGGGTCACAGTTTACCCCTCAGGTCAGGGTCACAGTTTACCCCTCTGGTCAGGGTCACAGTTGACCCCTCAGGTCAGGGTCACAGTTTACCCCTCAGGTCAGGGTCACAGTTTACCCCTCAGGTCAGGATCACAGTTGGCCCCTCAGGTCAGGGTCACAGTTTACCCCTCAGGTCAGGGTCACAGTTTACCCCTCAGGTCAGGGTCACAGTTTACCCCTCAGGTCAGGGTCACAGTTGACCAGGATCACAGTTTACCCCTCAGGTCAGGGTCACAGTTTACCCCTCAGGTCAGGGTCACAGTTTACCCCTCAGGTCAGGGTCACAGTTTACCCCTCAGGTCAGGGTCACAGTTGACCAGGGTCACAGTTTACCATGCAGGTCAGGGTCACAGTTTACCCCTCAGGTCAGGGTCACAGTTGACCCCTCAGGTCAGGGTCACAGTTGACCAGGATCACAGTTTACCCCTCAGGTCAGGGTCACAGTTTACCCCTCAGGTCAGGGTCACAGTTTACCCCTCTGGTCAGGGTCACAGTTGACCCCTCAGGTCAGGGTCACAGTTTACCCCTCAGGTCAGGGTCACAGTTTACCCCTCAGGTCAGGGTCACAGTTTACCCCTCAGGTCAGGGTCACAGTTTACCCCTCAGGTCAGGGTCACAGTTTACCCCTCAGGTCAGGGTCACAGTTTACCATGCAGGTCAGGGTCACAGTTTACCCTCAGGTCAGGGTCACAGTTTACCCCTCAGGTCAGGGTCACAGTTTACCCCTCAGGTCAGGGTCACAGTTTACCCCTCTGGTCAGGGTCACAGTTTACCCCTCAGGTCAGGGTCACAGTTTACCCCTCAGGTCAGGGTCACAGTTTACCAGGATCACCGTTTACCATGCAGGTCAGGGTCACAGTTTACCCCTCAGGTCAGGGTCACAGTTTACCAGGATCACCGTTTACCATGCAGGTCAGGGTCACAGTTTACCCCTCAGGTCAGGGTCACAGTTTACCAGGATCACCGTTTACCATGCAGGTCAGGGTCACAGTTTACCCCTCAGGTCAGGGTCACAGTTTACCAGGGTCACAGTTTACCCCTCAGGTCAGGGTCACAGTTTACCCCTCTGGTCAGGGTCACAGTTTACCCCTCAGGTCAGGGTCACAGTTTACCCCTCTGGTCAGGGTCACAGTTTACCCCTCAGGTCAGGGTCACAGTTTACCCCTCAGGTCAGGGTCACAGTTTACCCCTCTGGTCAGGGTCACAGTTTACCCCTCAGGTCAGGGTCACAGTTTACCCCTCTGGTCAGGGTCACAGTTTACCCCTCTGGTCAGGGTCACAGTTTACCCCTCAGGTCAGGGTCACAGTTTACCCCCAGGTCAGGGTCACAGTTTACCCTCTGGTCAGGGTCACAGTTTACCCCTCAGGTCAGGGTCACAGTTTACCCCTCAGGTCAGGGTCACAGTTTACCCCTCTGGTCAGGGTCACAGTTTACCCCTCAGGTCAGGGTCACAGTTTACCCCTCAGGTCAGGGTCACAGTTGGCACCCTTGGCATTTTTCATATTTTGTTGCCTTACAACAAGGAAATAAAATTGATTTTTGGGGGGGTTGTATCATTTGATTTACACGACATGCCTACCACTTTAAAGATGCAACATCTTTTTTATTGTGAATCAAACAAGAAATAAAAAACAGAATACTTGAGCATGCATAACTATTCACCCCCCCAAAGTCAATGCTTTGTAGAGCCACCTTTTGCAGCAATTACAGCTGCATGTCTCTTGGGGTATGTCTCTATAAACTTGGCACATCTAGCCACTGGGATTTTTTCCCATTCTTCAAGACAAAACTGCTCCAGCTCCTTCAAGTTGGATGGGTTCCTGCTGGTGTACAGACATCTTTAAAACTTCTTCAGGATTGGTGTGTCCCCTGTGGGACGGTTGAGCTAACGTAGGCTAATGCGATTAACATGAGGTTGTAAGTAACAAGAACGTTTTCCAGGACATAGACATATCTGATATTGGCAGAAAGCTTAAATTCTTGTTAATCTAACTGCACTGACCAATTTACAGTAGCTGTTGCAGTGAAATAATACCATGCTATTGTTTGAGGAGAGTGCACAGTTTTGAACATGAAAAGTTATTAATAAACAAATTAGGCACATTTGGGCAGTCTTGATACAACATTTTGAACAGAAATGCAATGTTTCATTGGATCACGCTAAACGTTGCATATACACTGCTGTCATCTTGTGGCCAATATTTAAATTGCAACTGGGCCGGAATAATACATTATGACATTCTCTTGCATTTCAAAGATGATGGTACAAAAAAATACAAAACAACGGTTGTTTTTTTCTTTGTATTATCTTTTACCAGAGCTAATGTGTTATATTCTTCTACATTCCTTTCATGTTTCCACAAACTACAAAGTGTTTCCTTTCTAATGGTATCAAGAATATGCACATCCTTGCATCAGGTCCTGAGCTACAGGCAGTTAGATTTGGGTATGTCATTTTAGGAGAAAATTTAAATAAAAGGGGCAGATCCTTAATTAAGAGGTCATACCATTCTCAATTGGATTGAGGTCTGGGCCTTGACTAGGCCATTCCAAGACATTTCAATTTTTCCCCTTAAACCACTCAAGGGTTGCTTTAGCACTATGCTTAGGGTCATTGTCCTGCTGGAAGGTGAACCTCCGTCCCAGTCTCAAATCTCTGGAAGACTGAAACAGGTTTCCCTCCAGAATTTCCCTGTATTTAGCGCCATCCATCATTCCTTCATTTCTGACCAGTTTCCCAGTCCCTGCCGATGAAAAACATCCCCGCAGCATTATGCTGCCACCACCATGCTTCAATGTAGGGATGGTGCCCTTGGGGTGATGTTGGGTTTGTGCCAGACATAGCGTTTTCCTTGATGGCCAAAAAGCTGAATTTGAGTTTCATCTGACCAGCATACCTTCTTCCATATGTTTGAGGAGTCTCCCACATGCCTTTTCGTGAACACCAAACATGTTTGCTCATTCTCTTCTTTAAGCAATGGCTTTTTTTCTGGCCACTTTTCCGTAAAGCCCAGCTCTGTGGAGTGTACGGCTTATGGACAGATACTCAATCTCTGCAGTGGAGCTTTGGTCTCTGTGTTGCCTCTCTGATTAATGCCCTCCTTGCCTGGTCTGTGAGTTTTGGTGGTCGGCCCTCTCTTGGCAGGTTTGTTGTGGTGCCATATGCTTTCCATTTTTAAATAATGCTCCGTGGGATGTTCAAAGTTTCTGATATTTTTTTTAACCCAATCCTGATCTGTACTTCTCCACAACTTTGTCCCTTACCGGTTTGGAGAGCTCCTTGGTCTTCATGGTGCCGCATGCTTGGTGGTGTTGCCCCTTGCTTAGTGGTATACTGTTCCTGTTCTGAAAGGCCCCAAATTCTGCAACACCACAAAGCAAACTGAGATCGTAAATGCTGTTGTTGTGCTAGCTGATTAGCTGTTGTTGTCTCACCTACTGTTTTAGCTAGCTCTCCCATTCAACACCTGTGATTACTGTATGCCTCGCTGTATGTCTCTCTCAAATGTCAATATGCCTTGTATACTGTTGTTTAGGTTAGTTATCATTGTTTTAGTTTACAATGGAGCCCCTAGTTCCACTCTTCATACCCCTGATACCTCCTTTGTCCCACCTCCCACACATGCCGTGACCTCACCCATTACAACCAGCATGTCCAGAGATGCAACCTCTCTTATCATCACCCAGTGCCTGGGCTTACCTCCGCTGTACCCGCACCCCACCATACCCCTGTCTGTGCATTATGCCCTGAATATACTCTACCATGCCCAGGAATCTGCTCTTTTTATTCTTTGTCCCCAACGCTCTAGGCGACCAGTTTTGATAGCCTTTAGCCGCACCCTCATACTCCTCCTCCTCTGTTCCGCGGGTGATGTGGAGATAAACGCAGGCCCTGCATGTCCCCAGGCACCCTCATTTGTTGACTTCTGTGATCGAAAAAGCCTTGGTTTCATGCATGTCAACATCAGAAGCCTCCTCCCTAAGTTTGTTTTACTCACTGCTTTAGCACACTCTGCTAACCCTGATGTCCTTGCCGTGTCTGAATCCTGGCTCAGGATGGCCACCAAAAATTCTGAGATTTCCATACCCAACTATAACATTTTCCGTCAAGATAGAACTGCCAAAGGGGGAGGAGTTGCAGTCTACTGCAGAGATAGCCTGCAAAGTAATGTCATAATTTCCAGGTCCATACCCAAACAGTTCGAACTACTAATTTTAAAAATTACTCTCTCCAGAAATAAGTCTCTCACTGTTGCCGCCTGCTACCGACCCCCCTCAGCTCCCAGCTGTGCCCTGGATACCCTTTGTGAATTGATCGCCCCCCCATCTAGCTTCAGAGTTTGCTCTGTTAGGTGACCTAAACTGGGATATGCTTAACACCCCGGCAGTCCTACTATCTAAGCTAGATGCCCTCAATCTCACACAAATCATCAAGGAACCCACCAGGTACAACCCTAAATCTGTAAACAAGGGCACCCTCATAGACGTCATCCTGACCAACTGGCCCTCCAAATACACCTCCTCTGTCTTCAACCAGGATCTCAGCGATCACTGCCTCATTGCCTGTATCCGCTACGGATCCGCAGTCAAACGACCACCCCTCATCACTGTGAAACGCTCCCCTAAAACACTTCTGTGAGCAGACCTTTCTAATCGACCTGGCCCGGGTATCCTGGAAGGATATTGACCTCATTCCGTCAGTAGAGGATGCCTGCTTATTCTTTAAAAGTAACTTCCTCACCATTTTAGATAAGCATGCTCCGTTCAAAAAATGCAGAACTAAGAACAGATATAGCCCATGGTTCACTCCAGATCTGACTGCCCTCGACCAGCACAAAAACATCCTGTGGAGGACTGCAATAGCATCGAATAGTCCCCGCGATATGCAACTGTTCAGGGAAGTCAGGAACCAATACACGCAGTCAGTCAGGAAAGCAAAGGCCAGCTTCTTCAGGCAGAAATTTGCATGCTGTAGCTCTAACTCCAAAAGGTTCTGGGACAATGTGAAGTCCATGGAGAACAAGAGCAACTCCTCCCAGCTGCCCACTGCACTGAGGCAAGGTAACACGGTCACCACTGATAAATCCATGATATTCGAAAACTTCAACAAGCATTTCTCAACGGCTGGCCATGCCTTCCTCCTGGCTATTCCAACCTCGGCCAACAGCTCCGCCCTCCCCGCAGCTACTCTCCCAAGCCTCTCCAGGTTCTCCTTTACCCAAATCCAGATAGCAGATGTTCTGAAATAGCTGCAAAACCTGGACCCGTACAAATCAGCTGGGCTTGACAATCTGGTCCCTCTATTTCTAGAACTATCCACCGCCATTGTCGCAACCCCTATTACCAGCCTGTTCAACCTCTCTTCCATATCGTCTGAGATCCCCAAGGATTGGAAAGCTGCCTCAGTCATCCCCCTCTTCAAAGGGGGAGACACCCTGGACCAAAACTGTTACAGACCTATATCCATCCTGCCCTGCCTATCTAAGGTCTTCGAAAGCCAAGTCAACAAACAGGTCACTGACCATCTCGAATCCCACCGTACCTTCTCCGCTGTGCAATTTGGTTTCTGAGCCGGTCACTGGTGCACCTCAGCCACACTCAAGGTACTAAACGACATCATAACCGCCATCGATAAAAGACAGTACTGTGCAGCCGTCTTCATCGACCTTGCCAAGTCTTTCGACTCTGTCAATCACCATATTCTTATCGGCAGACTCAGTAGCCTCGGTTTTTCTGATGACTGCCTTGCCTGGTTCACCAACTACTTTGCATACAGAGTTCAGTGTGTCAAATCGGACGGCATGCTGTCCGGTCCTCTGGCAGTCTCTATGGGGATGCCACAGGGTTCAATTCTCGGGCCGACTCTTTTCTCTGTATATATATCAATGATGTTGCTCTTGCTGCGGGTGATTCCCTGATCCACCTCTACGCAGACGACACCATTCTGTATACTTCCGGCCCGTCCTTGGACACTGGGATATCTAACCTCCAAACGAGCTTCAATGCCATACAACACTCCTTCCGTGGCCTCCAACTGCTCTTAAACTCTAGTAAAACCAAATGCATTCTTTTCAACCTGCCTGCACCCGCACGCCCGACTAGCATCACCACCCTGGATGGTTCCGACCTAGAATATGTGGACATCTATAAGTACCTAGGTGTCTGGCTAGACTGTAAACTCTCCTTCCAGACTCAGATCAAACATCTCCAATTGAAAATCAAATCTAGAATTGGCTTTCTATTCTGCAACAAAGCCTCCTTCACTCACGCCGCCAAACTTACCCTAGTAAAACTGACTATCCTACCGATCCTCGACTTCGGCGATGTCAACTACAAAATAGCTTCCAATACTCTACTCAGCAAACTCAATGCAGTTTATCACAGTGCCATCCGTTTTGTTACTAAAGCACCTTATACCACCCACCACTGCGACCTGTATGCTCGAGTCGGCTGGCCCTCGCTACATATTCGTCGCCAGACCCACTGGCTCCAGGTCATCTACAAGTCCATGCTAGGTAAAGCTCTGCCTTCTCTCAGTTCACTGGTCACGATGGCAACACCCACCCGTAGCACATGCTCCAGCAGGTGTATCTCACTGATCATCCCTAAAGCCAACACCTCATTTGGCCGCCTTTCTGCTCCAATTCTCTGCTGCCTGTGACTGGAACGAATTGCAAAATCACTGAAGTTGGAGACTTTTATCTCCATCACCAACTTCAAACATCTGCTATCTGAGCAGCTAACCGATCGCTGCAGCTGTACATAGTCTATCGGTAAATAGCACACCCAATTTTACCTACCTCATCCCCATACTGTTTATATTTATTTACTTTTCTGCTCTTTTGCACACCAATATCTCTATCTGTACATGACCATCTGATCATTTATCACCCCAGTGTTAATCTGCAAAATTGTAATTATTTGCGTACCTCCTCATGCCTTTTGCACACAAGTATATAGACTCTCTTTTTTTTCTACTCTGTTATTGACTTGTTAATTGTTTACTCCATGTGTAACTCTGTGTTGTCTGTTCACACTGCTATGCTTTATCTTGGCCAGGTCGCAGTTGTAAATGAGAACTTGTTCTCAACTATCCAACCTGGTTAAATAAAGGTGAAATAAAAAATAAAAAAGATCATGTGACACTTAGATTGGTGAACTTTATTTAATTAATCATTTGAATTCTGAAGGTAATTGGTTGAACCAGATCTTATTAAGGGGCCTCATAGCAAAGGGAAACATAAATAATATATATAATATATAACATATAATTTGGGGGGGAATCTTTTGAAACAAGTATTTTATTTTTTATTTTTACTTCAACAGTTTGGACTATTTACATGAAATCCAAATAAAAATCCATTACAGCTCGTAATGTTACAAAATAAGATTAATAATTAATTAAATACTTTTGCAAACCACTGTACATCCCAAATGACACCCTTACAGCACCTTTCCTATAAATATATATATTTTTAAATTATAAATATAAATTATAATCATTTTGAACTGATTTCCTTGTGATTTTACTTTACTTTTACTTTATTCTCCAACAATTAAAAACATTTTACTTTAAAAATTAATTAATTACAATAATTAATTAATTACAATAATAATAATACAATAATTACAAATTAGACATAATTATAATGAATTATCTGTTCCCAAATATTAAGAGACAGGCGTGATCGTATCCCAATGTAATCAAGGTTTGACATGATTCTGTATTTGTCAAATGCTGAATCTGTTTGGGAATATTGCAGTTCATTTGTAGCAACATCCGCCCCGACCGCTCAAGGTAAAGTAGGTGGTGATTGTAATTGAGGACCCCGGCCGTTATGGGCTCTGGTCAAACGAAACGGAATAGGTTACCACTTGGAATGCAGACAGGTTCTCCTCAGTGTTTGTATTTATTATGGATCTTCGTGTGTGTGTGTGTGTGTGTGTGTGTGTGTGTGTGTGTGTGTGTGTGTGTCTGTGCGAATGTTTGTGTTGCTTCACACTCCCCGCTGTTCCATAAGGTGTTTTTTAATCTGTTTTTTAAATCTGACTCTACTGTTGCATCAGTTACCTGATAGAGCTCTATGTAGTACTGTGGAATAGAGTTCCATGTAGTCATGGCTCTATGTAGTACTGTGGAATAGAGTTCCATGTAGTCATGGTTCTATGTAGTACTGTGGAATAGAGCTCCATGTAGTCATGGCTCTATGTCGTACTGTGTGCCTCCCATAGTCTGTTCTGGACTTGGGGACAGTGAAGAGACCTCTTGTGGCATGTCTTGTGGGGTATGCATGGGTGTCCGAGCTGTGTGCCTGTAGTTTAGACAGACAGCTCGGTGCATTCAACATGTCAATACCTCTCATAAATAAAAGTTGTGATGAAGTCAATCTCTCCTCCACTTTGAGCCAGGAGAGATTGACATGCATATTATTAATATTAGCTCTCTGTGTACATTTAAGGGCCAGCAGGGCTGCCCTGTTCTGAGGCAATTGCAATTTTTCTAAGTCCTTTTTTGTGGCACCTGACCACACGACTGAACAGTAGTCAAGGTGCGA
>NW_027010202.1:0-25000 GCF_036934945.1 Oncorhynchus masou masou
AAGTATCAGTACTACTTAAAGGTTGAAGTATCAGAAATACTTAAAGGTTGAAGTATCAGTACTACTTAAAGGTTGAAGTATCAGAAATACTTAAAGGTTGAAGTATAGGTTGAAGTATCAGTACTATTTAAAGGTTGAAGTATCAGTACTATTTAAAGGTTGAAGTATCAGTACTACTTAAAGGTTGAAGTATCAGTGCTACTTAAAGGTTGAAGTATCAGTACTACTTAAAGGTTAATAGTAATAGTAGTGAAATAGTATTCTGCAGGTGAATGTCAGCTGGTGGCTTGTTGGTTGTATTAGTAGAATTACTCAGGGTGTGTGTGTGTGTGTGTGTGTGTGTGTGTGTGTGTGTGTGTGTGTGTGTGTGTGTGTGTGTGTGTGTGTGTGTGTGTGTGAGACTTACTCAAGTTGGGTAGTTTGTCTCTCAGGGTCTTGTGGTAGGACTTCAACATCTCACAGCTTCTGAGGTTGATCCTTTCTTGGAGAGAACTGTCTCCGAACCTAGATATATAACAGATAGAACTGTCTCCGAACCTAGATATATAACAGATAGAACTGTCTCCGAACCTAGATATATAACAGATAGAACTGTCTCCGAACCTAGATATATAACAGATAGAACTGTCTCCGAACCTAGATATATAACAGACAGAACTGTCTCCGAACCTAGATATATAACAGACAGAACTGTCTCCGAACCTAGATATATAACAGACAGAACTGTCTCCGAACCTAGATATATAACAGATAGAACTGTCTCCGAACCTAGATATATAACAGATAGAACTGTCTCCGAACCTAGATATATAACAGATAGAACTGTCTCCGAACCTAGATATATAACAGATAGAACTGTCTCCAAACCTAGATATATAACAGATAGAACTGTCTCCGAACCTAGATATATAACAGATAGAACTGTCTCCGAACCTAGATATATAAACAGACAGAACTGTCTCCGAACCTAGATATATAAACAGACAGAACTGTCTCCGAACCTAGATATATAAACAGACAGAACTGTCTCCGAACCTAGATGTATAAACAGACAGAACTGTCTCCGAACCTAGATGTATAAACAGAGAGAACTGCCTCCGAACATAGATATATAACAGATAGAACTGTCTCCGAACCTAGATATATAACAGATAGAACTGTCTCCGAACCTAGATATATAACAGATAGAACTGTCTCCGAACCTAGATATATAACAGATAGAACTGTCTCCGAACCTAGATATATAACAGATAGAACTGTCTCCGAACCTAGATATATAAACAGACAGAACTGTCTCCGAACCTAGATATATAACAGACAGAACTGTCTCCGAACCTAGATATATAAACAGAGAGAACTGTCTCCGAACCTAGATATATAAACAGACAGAACTGTCTCCGAACCTAGATATATAAACAGACAGAACTGTCTCCGAACCTAGATATATAAACAGACAGAACTGTCTCCGAACCTAGATATATAAACAGACAGAACTGTCTCCGAACCTAGATATATAAACAGACAGAACTGTCTCCGAACCTAGATATATAAACAGACAGAACTGTCTCCGAACCTAGATATATAAACAGACAGAACTGTCTCCAAACCTGGATATATAACAGATAGAACTGTCTCCGAACCTAGATATATAACAGATAGAACTGTCTCCGAACCTAGATATATAAACAGACAGAACTGGCTCCGAACCTAGATATATATAAACATTTAAAACTGTCTCCGAACCTAGATATATAAACAGACAGAACTGTCTCCGAACCTAGATATATAAACAGACAGAACTGTCTCCAAACCTGGATATATAACAGATAGAACTGTCTCCGAACCTAGATATATAACAGATAGAACTGTCTCCGAACCTAGATATATAAACAGACAGAACTGTCTTCGAACCTAAATATATAAAAAGATAGAACTGTCTCCAAACCGACACAGACAGACAGACAGACAGACAGACAGTTACCTCTCGGCTAGACTCTGTTGCTGGTTGATGCCGATGTTAAACAGTAACGGGTGAACTCTTAAGTCCCGCCCATCTCTCAGTTCCCCTGGTAACAACAGAAACATCTCCGACGGCAAGGGGACTTCCACACAAAAACAACCCCTAGGGTCGGAGAGAGAGAGAGAGAGAGAGAGAGAGAGAGAGAGAGAGAGAGAGAGAGAGAGAGAGAGAGAGAGAGACAGAGAGAGAGAGAGACAGAGAGAGAGAGACAGAGAGAGAGAGAGAGAGAGAGAGAGCGAGAGAGAGTAGAGCGAGAGAGAGAGAGAGAGAGAGAGGGAATTATAAGACAAGTTTATTTGCTTGTGATACCATCAAGAGTTACAGATCGTTGTGTGTGTGTGTGTGTGTGTGTGGGTGTGTTACCGTAGTCCAGTGACAGAGGGCAGTAGATCTGTGGGTTGCTCTGATTTGGCTTCAGTTATTTTGAAGGAGACTCTATTCAGGTCTGATACTCCCATCTCCATATCCTCTAACATACCCACCTCATCACCTAACACACACACACAATGAGACAAAACATAACAGCAACATGTGTGTGTGTTTATATATCTGGTTATAGATCTAGGTTCGGAGACAGTTCTGTCTGTCTATATATCTAGGTTCGGAGACAGTTCTGTGTGTGTGTGTGTGTGTGTGTGTGTGTGTGTGTGTGTGTGTTGTGACAAACTGAAAACAGGTTTTAAGAACTACCTTATTTACATAAGTATTCAGACTCTTTGCTATGAGACTCGAAATTGAGCTCAGGTGCATCCTGTTTCCATTGATCATCCTTGAGATGTTTCTACAACTTCATTGGAGTCCACCTGTGGTAAATTCTATTGATTGGACATGATTTGGAAGAGCACACACCTGTCTATAAAAGGTCTCAGAGTTGACAGTGCATGTCAGAGCAAAAACCAAGTCATGAGGTCGAATGAATTGTCCGTAGAGCTCCGAGACAGGATTGTGTCGAGGCACAGAACTGGGGAAGGGTACCCAAAACATTTATACAGCATTGAAGGTCCACAGTAACACAGTGGCCTCCATCATTCTTAACTGGGAGAAGTTTGGAACCGCCAGGACTCTTCCTAGAGCTGGCCGCCCGGCCAAACTGAGCAATCGGGGGAGACGGGCTTTGGTCAGTGAGGTGACCAAGAACCCGATGGTCACTCTGACAGAGCTCCAGAGTTCCTCTGTGGCGATGGCAGAACCTTCCAGAAGGACAACCATCTCTGCAGCACTCCACCAATCAGGCTTTTATGGTAGAGTGGCCAGACAGAAGCCACTCCTCAGTAAAAGGCACATGACAGCATGCTAGGAGTTTGCCAAAAGGTACATAAAGACCCAGACCATGAGAAACAAGATTCTCTGGTCTGATGAAACCAAGATTGAACTCTTTGGTCTGAATGCTAAGTGTCACATCTGGAGGAAACCTGACACCAACCCTACGGTGAAGCATGGTGGTAGCAGTATCACTATGGTGAAGCATGGTGGTAGCAGTATCACTATGGTGAAGCATGGTGGTAGCAGTATCACTATGATGAAGCATGGTGGTGGCAGCATCAGTCAGGATCCAAGGAAAGATTAACAGAGTAAAGTACAGAGAGATCCTTAATGGAAACCTGCTCCTGAGCACTCAGGACCTCAGACTGGGGGCGAAGGTTCCCTTCCAACAGGACAACGACACTAAGTACACAGCCAAGACAACGCAGAAGTGGCTTCGGGACAAGTATCTGAATGTCCTTGAGTAGCCCAGCCAGAGCCCGGACTTGAACCTGATCGAACATCTCTGGAGAGACCTGAAAATAGTTGTGCAGCGACGCTCCCCATCCAACCTGACAGAGCTTGAGAGGATCTGCAGAGTAGATTTGGAGAAACTCCCCAAATACATGTGTGCCAAGCTTGTAGCGCCATACCCAAGAAGACTCGAGGATATAATTGCTGCTTTGACAAAGTACTGAGTAAAGCGTATAAATTCAAATGTAAATGCTCGACCGGGAGGTCCGTGGGCGACGCACACCGGTCGAGAAGGCCGTCCGGGGTTAGGAGGCTTGGCTTGGTAGGGACATCCTTGTCTCATCGCTCACCAGCGACTCCTGTAGCGGGCCGGGCGCAGTGCACGCTAACCAAGGTAGCCAGGTGCACAGTGCTCTCCGACACATTGGTGCGGTTGGCTTCTGGGGTTGGATGCGCGCTGTGTTAAGAAGCAGTGCGGCTTGGTTGGGTTGTGTATCGGAGGACTCTATGACTTTCAACCTTCGTTCTTCCGAGCCCGTACGGGAGATGTAGTGATGAGACAAGATAATAATTACTAACAATTGGATACCATGAAATTGGGGAGAAAAAGAGGGTAAAATTAAAATTAAAATAAAAAACTAAGTGGCTCGGGAACAAAACATGGATATTTTGGGTCCATACGGTGTAGAAACTCCCTAGACCTTAATCCCATTGAGAACTTGTGGTCAGTCCTCAAGAGGCGGGTGGACAAACAAAACCTACACATTCTGACAAACTCCAAGCATTGATTATGCAAGAATGGGCTGCCATTAGTCAGGATGTGGCCCAGAAGTTAATTGACAGCATGCCAGGGAGGATTGCAGAGGTCTTGAAAAAGAAGGGTCAACACTGCAAATATTGACTCTTTGCATCAACTTCATGTAATTGTCAATAAAAGCCTTTGACACTTATGAAATGCTTGTAATTATACTTCAGTATTCCATAGTAACATCTGACAAAAATATCTAAAGACACTGAAGCAGCAAACTGCTCTCAACTTTTGGCCACAACTGTATATATATATTTTTTTATTTATTTCACCTTTATTTAACCAGGTAGGCTAGTTGAGAACAAGTTCTCATTTGCAACTGCGACCTGGCCAAGATAAAGCTTAGCAGTGTGAACAGACAACACAGAGTTACACATACAGACTTTGTGAAAATTCATATTTGTGTCATTCTCAAAACTTTTGCCACGACTGTAGATACATTATGTATATATATATATAGATGCATTATGTATAGATATAGTATGTATAGATATAGATATGTTATGAAAATATATATATATAGATGCATTATGTATAGATATAGTATGTATAGATATAGATATGTTATGAAAATATATATATAGATACATTATGTATAGATATAGTATGTATAGATATAGATACATTATGTATAGATATAGATAGATATAGATACACTATGTATAGATATAGTATGTATAGATATAGATACATTATGTATAGATATAGTATGTATAGATATAGATATGTTATGAAAAGATATATATAGATACATTATGTATAGATATAGTATGTATAGATATAGATACATTATGTATAGATATAGATAGATATAGATACACTATGTATAGATATAGTATGTATAGATATAGATACATTATGTATAGATATAGATAGATACACTATGTATAGATATAGTATGTATAGATAGACACATTATGCACAGATATATATAGATGTAGATACATTATGTATAGATATAGGTAGATATAGATACACTATGTATAGCTATAGATATATTATGTATAGATATAGATACATTATGTATAGATATAGTATGTATAGATATAGATACATTATGTATAGATATAGATAGATATATATATACATTATGTATAGATATAGATACATTATGTATAGATATTTATATAGATATAGATAGATATAGATACATTATGTATAGATATAGTATGTATAGATATATATATATACATTATGTATAGATATAGATACATTATGTATAGATATAGATATATGATGTATAGATATAGATATATTATGTATAGATATAGATATACAGTGCCTTGCGAAAGTATTCGGCCCCTTGAACTTTGCGACCTTTTGCCACATTTCAGGCTTCAAACATAAAGATATAAAACTGTATTTTTTTGTGAAGAATCAACAACAAGTGGGACACAATCATGAAGTGGAACTACATTTATTGGATATTTCAAACTTTTTTAACAAATCAAAAACTGAAAAATTGGGCGTGCAAAATTATTCAGCCCCTTTACTTTCAGTGCAGCAAACTCTCTCCAGAAGTTCAGTGAGGATCTCTGAATGATCCAATGTTGACCTAAATGATTAATGATGATAAATACAATCCACCTGTGTGTAATCAAGTCTCCGTATAAATGCACCTGCACTGTGATAGTCTCAGAGGTCCGTTAAAAGCGCAGAGAGCATCATGAAGAACAAGGAACACACCAGGCACGTCCGAGATACTGTTGTGAAGAAGTTTAAAGCCGGATTTAGATACAAAAAGATTTCCCAAGCTTTAAACATCCCAAGGAGCACTGTGCAAGCGATAATATTGATATGGAAGGAGTATCAGACCACTGCAAATCTACCAAGACCTGGCCGTCCCTCTAAACTTTCAGGTCATACAAGGAGAAGACTGATCAGAGATGCAGCCAAGAGGCCCATGATCACTCTGGATGAACTGCAGAGATCTACAGCTGAGGTGGGAGACTCTGTCCATAGGACAACAATCAGTCGTATATTGCACAAATCTGGCCTTTATGGAAGAGTGGCAAGAAGAAAGCCATTTCTTAAAGATATCCATAAAAAGTGTCGTTTAAAGTTTGCCACAAGCCACCTGGGAGACACACCAAACATGTGGAAGAAGGTGCTCTGGTCAGATGAAACCAAAATTGAACTTTTTGGCAACAATGCAAAATGTTATTATATCTATACATAATATATCTGTAACGGCTTTCTTTAGGTGAAGGAGAGTCGGACCAAAATGCGGCGTGGCTATTTAGATTCATGTTCAATAAAACAACTAAACACAAACACTACAAAACAAGAAACGTAACACGAAAACCGAAAAACAGCCTATACTGGTGCGAAGTAACACAGAGGCAGAAACAAGGACAATCACCCACGAAACACTCAAAGAATATGGCTGCCTAAATATGGTTCCCAATCAGAGACAACGATAAACACCTGCCTCTGATTGAGAACCACTCCAGACAGCCATAGACATTGCTAGAAAACCCCACTAAGCCACAATCCCAATACCTATGAAAAAAACCCAAGACAAAACACACCACATACCAAAACCCATGTCACGCCCTGGCCTGACCAAATAAAGAAAGAAAACACAAAATACTAAGACCAGGGCGTGACAATATCTATACATATATTATGTGTTTATATGATATGTCTATATCTATATCTATACATAATGTATCTATATCTATACATAATGTATCTATATCTATACATAATGTATCTATATCTATGATAAATATATATATATGTGTGTGTGTGTGTGTGTGTGTGTGTGTGTGTGTGTGTGTGTGTGTGTGTGTGTGTGTGTGTGTGTGTGTGTGTGTGTGTGTGTGTGTGTGTGTGTGTGTGTGTGTGTGTATAACTCACTGTAGGTGCTGAGCAGTCCTTCAAACTGTGTGATGAGCCCAACCTCACAGAGCTGCAGCAGGAAGCCTTTATCCTCCAGACCCGAGTACAGCCTCAATACAAACCCACACACCACCGCACACAGCTAGAGAGACGGGAGGGAGGGAGGGAGGGAGGGAGGGAGGGAGGGAGGGAGGGAGGGAGGGAGGGAGAGAGAGGAGGGAGAGAGAGGGAGGGAGGGAGAGGCGAGGGAGGGAGGGAGGGAGAGAGAGAGGGGAGGGAGACGAGGGAGGGAGGGAGGGAGACGAGGGAGGGAGGGAGGGAGAGAGAGAGAGGAGGGAGAGAGAGGGGAGGGAGGGGAGACGAGGGAGGGAGAGAGAGACGAGGGGAGGGAGGGAGAGAGGGGAGGGAGAGGGGGAGGGAGGGAGGGAGAGAGAGAGAGAGAGAGGGAGGGAGAGAGAGGGGGAGGGAGGGAGACGAGGGAGGGAGGGAGGGAGAGAGACGAGGGAGGGAGAGAGATGAGGGAGGGAGAGAGAGGAGAGGGAAAGAGAAAGGGGAGAGAGAGGTGAAGAAGAGAGAGTGGGGGAGGGATAGGGAGATAGAGAGGTAGGGAGCAAGTGAGAGAGACAGAGAGAGAGAGAGAGAGGGAGAGAGAGGAGAGGGAAAGAGAAAGGGGGAGAGAGAGGTGAAGAAGAGAGAGTGGGGAGGGATAGGGGGATAGAGAGTGAGGGGAGGGAGATAGGAGAGAGATAGGGATGGAGAGGGAGGCGAGAGAGAGGGGATAGGAGAGACATATTGAAAGATACATTAAAGGACGTAGGTCCTGTTAGGGACCACCTGGCTGAAGACCACGTGTTAAAGATCTAACCAAACATGTTAGAGATCTAACCAAACATGACCACATGTTAGGATCTAACCAAACATGACCACATGTTAGAGATCTAACCAAACATGACCACATGTTAGGATCTAACCAAACATGACCACATGTTAGAGATCTAACCAAACATGACCACATGTTAGGATCTAACCAAACATGACCACATGTTAGGATCTAACCAAACATGACCACATGTTAGAGATCTAACCAAACATGACCACATGTTAGGATCTAACCAAACATGACCACATGTTAGAGATCTAACCAAACATGACCACATGTTAGAGATCTAACCAAACATGACCACATGTTAGAGATCTAACCAAACATGACAACATGTTAGAAATCTAACCAAACATGACCACATGTTAGAGATCTAACCAAACATGTTAGAGATCAAACCAAACATGACCACATGTTAGAGATCTAACCAAACATGACCACATGTTAGAAATCTAACCAAACATGTTAGGATCTAACCAAACATGACCACATGTTAGAGATCTAACCAAACATGACCACATGTTAGAGATCTAACCAAACATGTTAGAGATCTAACCAAACATGACCACATGTTAGAGTGTTAGGATCTAACCAAACATGACCACATGTTAGAGATCTAACCAAACATGACCACATGTTAGAAATCTAACCAAACATGTTAGAGATCAAACCAAACATGACCACATGTTAGAGATCTAACCAAACATGACCACATGTTAGAGATCTAACCAAACATGTTAGGATCTAACCAAACATGACCACACAGTGCTAGAGATCTAACCAAACATGACCACATGTTAGAGATCTAACCAAACATGACCACATATTAGAGATCTCACCAAACATGTTAGGATCTAACCAAACATGACCACATGTTAGAGATCTAACCAAACATGACCACATGTTAGAGATCTAACCAAACATGTTAGGATCTAACCAAACATGACCACATGTTAGAGATCTAACCAAACATGACCACATGTTAGAGATCTAACCAAACATGACCACATGTTAGAGATCTAGCCAAACATGACCACATGTTAGAGATCTAACCAAACATGACCACATGTTAGAAATCTAACCAAACATGACCACATGTTCGGATCTTAACCAAACATTACCACATGTTAGGATTTTTATTTATTTACATTTATTTTACTAGGCAAGTCAGTTAAGAACAAATTCTTATTTTCAATGACGGCCTAGGAACAGTGGCTTAACAGAACGACAGATTTGTACCTTGTCAGCTCGGGATTTGAATTTGCAACCTCTCGGTTACTGGTCCAACACTCTAACCAAACATGTTAGAGATCTAACCAAACATGTTAGAGATCTAACCAAACATGACCACATGTTACAGATCTAACCAAACATGACCACATGTTACAGATCTAACCAAACATGTTAGAAATCTTACCAAACATGACTACATGTTAGAGATCTTACCAAACATGACTACATGTTGGAGATCTAACCAAACATGACCACATGTTAGAGATCAACCAAACATGACCACATGTTAGTGATCTAACCAAACATGACCACATGTTAGAAATCTAACCAAACATGTTAGGATCTAACCAAACATGACCACATGTTAGAGATCTAACCAAACATGACCACATGTTAGAGATCTAACCAAACATGTTAGAGATCTAACCAAACATGACCACATGTTAGAGATCTCACCAAACATGTTAGGATCTAACCAAACATGACCACATGTTAGAGATCTAACCAAACATGACCACATGTTAGAGATCTAACCAAACATGTTAGGATCTAACTAAACATGACCACATGTTAGAGATCTAACCAAACATGACCACATGTTAGAGATCTAACCAAACATGACCACATGTTAGAGATCTAGCCAAACATGACCACAAGTTAGAGATCTAACCAAACATGACCACATGTTAGAAATCTAACCAAACATGACCACATGTTCGGATCTAAACCAAACATTACCACATGTTAGAGATTTTTATTTATTTACATTTATTTTACTAGGCAAGTCAGTTAAGAACAAATTCTTATTTTCAATGACGGCCTAGGAACAGTGGCTTAACAGAACGACAGATTTGTACCTTGTCAGCTCGGGATTTGAATTTGCAACCTTTCGTTACTGGTCCAACACTCTAACCAAACATGTTAGAGATCTAACCAAACATGTTAGAGATCTAATCAAACATGACCACATGTTACAGATCTAACCAAACATGACCACATGTTAGAGATCTAACCAAACATGTTAGAAATCTTACCAAACATGACTACATGTTAGAGATCTAACCAAACATGACCACATGTTAGAGATCTAACCAAACATGACCACATGTTAGTGATCTAACCAAACATGACCACATGTTAGAAATCTAACCAAACATGTTAGGATCTAAACCAAACATGACCACATGTTAGAGATCTAACTAAACATGACCACATGTTAGAGATCTAACCAAACATGTTAGAGATCTAACCAAACATGACCACATGTTAGAGATCTCACCAAACATGTTAGGATCTAACCAAACATGACCACATGTTAGAGATCTAACCAAACATGACCACATGTTAGAAATCTAACCAAACATGTTAGAGATCAAACCAAACATGACCTTTTATATTAGAGATCTAACCAAACATGACCACATGTTAGAAATCTAACCAAACATGTTAGAGATCAAACCAAACATGACCACATGTTAGAGATCTAACCAAACATGACCACATGTTAGAAATCTAACTAAACATGACCACATGTTCGGATCTAACCAAACATTACCACATGTTAGAGATTTTTATTTATTTACATTTATTTTACTAGGCAAGTCAGTTAAGAACAAATTCTTATTTTCAATGACGGCCTAGGAACAGTGGTTTAACAGAACGACAGATTTGTACCTTGTCAGCTCGGGGATTTGAATTTGCAACCTTCGGTTACTGGTCCAACACTCTAACCAAACATGTTAGAGATCTAACCAAACATGTTAGAGATCTAACCAAACATGACCACATGTTACAGATCTAACCAAACATGACCACATGTTAGAGATCTAACCAAACATGTTAGAAATCTTACCAAACATGACTACATGTTAGAGATCTAACCAAACATGACCACATGTTAGAGATCTAACCAAACATGACCACATGTTAGTGATCTAACCAAACATGACCACATGTTAGAAATCTAACCAAACATGTTAGGATCTAACCAAACATGACCACATGTTAGAGATCTAACCAAACATGACCACATGTTAGAGATCTAACCAAACATGTTAGAGATCTAACCAAACATGACCACATGTTAGAGATCTCACCAAACATGTTAGGATCTAACCAAACATGACCACATGTTAGAGATCTAACCAAACATGACCACATGTTAGAAATCTAACCAAACATGTTAGAGATCAAACCAAACATGACCACATGTTAGAGATCTAACCAAACATGACCACATGTTAGAAATCTAACCAAACATGTTAGAGATCAAACCAAACATGACCACATGTTAGAGATCTAACCAAACATGACCACATGTTAGAAATCTAACCAAACATGTTAGGATCTAACCAAACATGACCACATGTTAGAGATCTAACCAAACATGACCACATGTTAGAGATCTAACCAAACATGTTAGAGATCTAACCAAACATGACCACATGTTAGAGATCTCACCAAACATGACCACATGTTAGAGATCTAACCAAACATGACCACATATTAGAGATCTCACCAAACATGTTAGGATCTAACCAAACATGACCACATATTAGAGATCTCACCAAACATGTTAGGATCTAACCAAACATGACCACATGTTAGAGATCTAACCAAACATGACCACATGTTAGAGATCTAACCAAACATGTTAGGATCTAACCAAGCATGACCACATGTTAGAGATCTAACCAAACATGACCACATGTTAGGATCTAACCAAACATGACCACATGTTAGAGATCTAACCAAACATGACCACATGTTAGAGATCTAACCAAACATGACCACATGTTAGAGATCTAACCAAACATGACCACATGTTAGAAATCTAACCAAACATGACCACATGTTAGAAATCTAACCAAACATGACCACATGTTAGAAATCTAACCAAACATGACCACATGTTCGGATCTAACCAAACATTACCACATGTTAGAGATTTTTATTTATTGACATTTATTTTACTAGGCAAGTCAGTTAGAACAAATTCTTACTTTCAATGACGGCCTAGGAACAGTGGCTTAACGGAACGACAGATTTGTACCTTGTCAGCTCGGGGATTTGAATTTGCAACCTTTCGGTTACTGGTCCAACACTCTAACCAAACATGTTAGAGATCTAACCAAACATGTTAGAGATCTAACCAAACATGACCACATGTTAGAGATCTAACCAAACATGTTAGAAATCTTACCAAACATGACTACATGTTAGAGATCTTACCAAACATGACTACATGTTAGAGATCTAACCAAACATGACCACATGTTAGAGTCTAACCAAACATGACCACATGTTAGTGATCTAACCAAACATGACCACATGTTAGAGATCTAACCAAACATGACCACATGTTAGAGATCTAACCAAACATGTTAGAAATCTAACCAAACATGACCACATGTTAGAGATCTAACCAAACATGTTAGAGATCTAACCAAACATGACCACATGTTAGAGATCTAACCAAACATGTAAGAAATCTAACCAAACATGTTAGAAATCTAACCAAACATGAATACATGTTAGGATCTAACCAAACATGTTAGAGATCTAACCAAACATGTTAGTGATATAACCAAACATGACCACATGTTAGAGATCTAACCAAACATGTTAGTGATCTAACCAAACATGTTAGTGATCTAACCAAACATGTTAGTGATCTAACCAAACATGCTAGAGATCTAACCAAACATGTTAGAGATCTAACCAAACATGCTAGAGATCTAACCAAACATGTTAGAGATCTAACCAAACATGTTAGTGATCTAACCAAACATGTTAGAGATCTAACCAAACATGTTAGTGATCTAACCAAACGTGTTAGTGATCTAACCAAACGTGTTAGTGATCTAACCAAACATGTTAGTGATCTAACCAAACATGACCACATGTTATCAACTATCCAAGAGCCCCCCCATCCCACCACACTACTCACTGCCTGGCTGAAGACAGCATCTCGTCTGTGTGTCAGTGCCTGACCGCGGCAGGCTGATGCTGCTGCCCCCTGTAGGAGGACGAAGGTCATAGCACACCGGGCCCTCTCCACCGCGTCACTCACACACTCCTTCAGAGTCACAACTAGAGGGAGGAGTTGTTCTTGCCACGAAGGGGACGGCTCTGGAAGAGGGGCGAGAGAGGCCTGCCAAGGAGCGCGGAAGTGTCTGGAAGAGGGGCGAGAGAGAGTTCAAATCCATTCAATTATCTGTGGAACGAATGATTTCAGAAACTTAATAAAAGTTGCAAACAGAAATGGATCCTTCATTAAGTTCTCCCCAATCTGAATCGGTCAGATTGATTGAAGATATAGTAACCTTTCCATTCACTTATAGATCTTTTCTTAAGGAACCAAGGAAGGAAGGATGTAGGAACCAAGGAAGGAAGGATGTAGGAATCAAGGATGTAAGAACCAAGGAAGGATGTAGGAACCAAGGTAGGAAGGATGTAGGAACCAAGCTAGGAAGGATGTAGGAACCAAGGAAGGAAGGATGTAGAAAACAAGGAATGAAGGATGTAGGAACCAAGTTAGGAAGGATGTAGGAACCAAGGAAGGAAGGAAGGATGTAGGAACCAAGGATGTAGGAACCAAGGAAGGAAGGATGTAGGAACCAAGGTAGGAAGGATGTAGGAACCAAGGAAGGAAGGATGTAGGAACCATGGTAGGAAGGATGTAGGAACCAAGGTAGGAAGGTTGTAGGAACCAAGGTAGGAAGGATGTAGGAACCAAGGTGAAGAAGGATGTAGGAACCAAGGAAGGAAGGATGTAGGAACCAAGGTAGGAAGGATGTAGGAACAAAGATAGGAAGGATGTAGGAACCAAGGAAGGAAGGATGTAGGAACCAAGGAAGGAAGGATGTAGGAACCAAGGAAGGAAGGATGCAGGAACCAAGGTAGGAAGGATGCAAGAACCAAGGAAGGAAGGATGTAGGAACCAAGGAAGGAACGATGTAGAACGAAGATAAGAAGGATGTAGGAACCAAGGTAGGAAGGATGTAGGAACAAAGATAGGGAAGGATGTAGGAACCAAGGAAAGAAGGATGCAGAACAAAGGAAGGAAGGATGTAGGAACCAAGGTAGGAAGGATGTAGGAACCAAGGTAGGAAGGATGTAAGAACCAAGGAAGGAACGATGCTGGGAGCCATAGGAAGGAAGGATACTTAGGAACCAAGGAAGGAACGATGTAGGAACGAAGATAAGAAGGATGTAGGAACCACGGAAGGAAGGAGGTAGGAAACCAAGGAAGGAACGATGTAGGAACCAAGGAAGGAAGGATGTAGGAACCACGGAAGGAAGTATGTGGGAACCATGGTACAGGGAAGTATGTAGGAACCAAGGTAGGAAGGTTGTAGGAACCAAGGTAGGAAGGATGTAGGAACCTAGGAAGGAAGGATGTAGGAACCTAGGAAGGAACGATGTAGGAACTAAGGAAGGGAAGGATGTATTTCTGAAGTATTGCTAGGTTGGGGCCGTACCAGTGTTGTGAGGTGGTGGTGACATCATTCTGTGTCTGTGAGGTCACTTCCTGCTTCCTGGTCTCCTCTCCTGGAGCCGGTCCACCAAGGCGATGATGCAGTTCAGACTACAGCAACGTTAGCCCACACCCTGTCCTAAACACATAACGTTAGCCCACACCTTGTCCTAAACACACGTTAGTCCACACCTTGTCCTAAACACGCACAACGTTAGCCAACACCCTGTCCTAAACACACAACGTTGAGCCAACACCCTGTCCTAAACACATAATCGTTAGCCCACACCTTGTCCTAAACACACAACGTTAGCCCACACCTTGTCCTAAACACCTGTGCGCGTAAGTCCACACCCTGACCTAAACACACAACGTTAGTCCACCTTGTCCTAAGTACTGGCGTTGCCAATTATACCCCTGTCCCACAACACCTGGTTCAATTCCACAACTTGTCCTAAACACACACAACATTAGCCACTTGTCCTAAACACACACAACGTTAGCCCACACCTTGTCCTAACACACTATAACGTTAGTCCACACCTGTCCTAAACACACAAGTTAGCCCACCATCTCCAAACACACAACGTTGCGCCCACCATGTCCTAAACACACCGTTAGTCCACACCCTGTCCTAAACACACAACGTTAGTCCACACCCTGTCCAAAACACACAACGTTAGTCCACCCTGTCCTAAACACACACACAACGTTAGTCCACACCCTGTCCTAAACACACAACGTTAGTCCACACCCTGTCCTAAACACACAACGTTAGCCAACACTGTCCTAAACACACAACGTTAGTCCACACCCTGTCCAAACACACAACTGGTCCACACCCTGTCCTAAAAGATCCCAACGTTAGTCCACACCCTGTCCTAAACACACAACTTTAGTCCACACCCTGTCCTAAACACACAACCTTTAGTCCACACCCTGTCCTAAATACACAAGCAGTCATACACACCCTGTCCTAAACACATAACATTAGTCCACACCCTGTCCTGAAATAATGCTAGTCCACACCTGTCCTAAACACACAACGTTAGTCACACCCTGTCCTAAACACACACAACTTTAGTCCACATCCTGTCTAAACACACAACGTTAGCCACACCCTGTCCTAAACACACAACGTTAGCCCACACCCTGTCCTAAACACACAATGTTAGTCCACACCCTGTCCTAAACACACACTTTAGTCCACACCCTGTCCTGAACACACACACAACATTAGTCCACACCCTGTCCTGAACACACACACAACGTTAGTCCACACCCTGTCCTAAACACACAATGTCACACACTGTATAAACACCGTTAGTCCACCCTGTCCTAAACACTCAACGTTAGTCCACCCTGTCCTAAACACAACGTTAGCCCACACCCTGTCCTAAACACACACACAACGTTAGTCCTAGCCTGTCCTAAACACACACAACGTTAGTCCTTACCCTGTCCTAAACACACAACATTAGCCCATCCATGTCCAACACATTAGCCAACACCCTGTCCAACACATTAGTCAACACCTGTCCACACACATTAGTCAACACCCTGTCCAACACATTACTCCACACCCTGTCCAACAATACATTAGTCACCCTGTCCAACACATTAGTCAACATCCTGTCCAACACATTAGTCAACACCCTGTCCAACACATTAGTCACACCCTGTCCAACACATTAGTCCACACCCTGTCCAACACATTAGTCCACACCCTGTCCAACATTAGTCAACACCCTGTCAACACATTAGTCCACACCCTGTCCAACACATTAGTCCACACCCTGTCCAACACATTAGTCACACCCTGTCCAACACATTAGTCCACCCTGTCCAACACATTAGTCCACACCCTGTCCAACACATTAGTCCACACCCTGTCCAACACATTAGTCAACATCCTGTCCAACACATTAGTCAACACCTGTCCAACACATTAGTCCACACCCTGTCCAACACATTAGTCCACACCTGTCCAACACATTAGTCAACACCCTGTCCAACACATTAGTCCACCCTGTCCAACACATTAGTCCACACCCTGTCCAACACATTAGTTAACACCCTGTCCAACACATTAGTCAACACCCTGGCCAACACATTAGTCAACACCCTGTCCAGCACATTAGTCCACACCCTGTCCAACACATTAGTCCAACACCCTGTCCAACACATTAGTCAACACCCTGTCCAACACATTAGTCAACACCATGTCCAACACATTAGTCCACACCCTGTCCAACACATTAGTCCACACCCTGTCCAACACATTAGTCCACACCTGTCCAACACATTAGTCCACACCCTGTCCAACACATTAGTCCACACCCTGTCCAACACATTAGTCACACCCTGTCCAACACATTAGTCCACACCCTGTCCAACACCCTGTCCAACACATTAGTCAACACCTGTCCAACACATTAGTCAACACCCTGTCCAACACATTAGTCCACACCCTGTCCAACACATTAGTCCACACCCTGTCCAACACATTAGTCCACACCCTGTCCAACACATTAGTCAACACCCTGTCCAACACATTAGTCCACACCCTGTCCAACACATTAGTCCACACCCTGTCCAACACATTAGTCAACACCCTGTCCAACACATTAGTCCACACCCTGTCCAACACATTAGTCCACACCCTGTCCAACACATTAGTCCACACCCTGCCCAACACATTAGTCCACACCCTGTCCAACACATTAGTCCACACCCTGTCCAACACATTAGTCCACACCCTGTCCAACACATTAGTCCACACCCTGTCCAACACATTAGTCCACAACCTGTCCAACACATTAGCCAACACCCTGTCCAACACATTAGCCAACACCCTGTCCAACACATTAGTCCACACCCTGTCCAACACATTAGTCAACACCCTGTCCAACACATTATTCAACACCATGTCCAACACATTAGTCCACACCCTGTCCAACACATTAGTCCACACCCTGTCCAACACATTAGTCCACACCCTGTCCAACACATTAGTCCACACCCTGTCCAACACATTAGTCAACACCCTGTCCAACACATTAGTCCACACCCTGTCCAACACATTAGTCCACACCCTGTCCAACACATTAGTCCACACCCTGTCCAACACATTAGTCAACACCCTGTCCAACACATTAGTCAACACCCTGTCCAACACATTAGTCCACACCTGTCCAACACATTAGTCCACACCCTGTCCAACACATTAGTCCACACCCTGTCCAACACATTAGTCAACACCCTGTCCAACACATTAGTCCACACCCTGTCCAACACATTAGTCCACACCCTGTCCAACACATTAGTCCACACCCTGTCCAATATACTGAAGAGAAGGTCAACAGATCTTACCCACTCTTCTTCCTCGTCATACTCCGTGTGTTGGGGGATGGATTCCTGTCGCCGTATCGGCCCCGACGTAACCGTCCACCTGGTGACGAGGAGAGCCTGGGACCCGTCCCATTACCGTGGGTTACATGGGCGTGTCCGTTGCTGAGGTGGTAGGCGGGCCTTGCCGTGTGGAGAGCCAACAGGGCGTTCTTTACCAGCTCATCTTTCAGAGCGTGAACAAAATGTTCAGTCTGCATAAGGGGTGACATAAGCTTTACATAACTGGCACTTAAAATACAGTGTCAGATCTCTTACATTTTATTTTAATTTTATATTTGTTATATATTATAATATATTTGTTCTTTGTTTTCTGGTGGATCATTTATTTATTTTACCTTTATTTAACTAGGCAAATCAGTTAAGAACAAATTCTTATTTTCAATAATGACCTGGGAACAGTGGGTTAACTGCCTGTTCAGGGCAGAACGACAGATTTTGTGCCTTGTCCAGTTCGGGGGATTTGAACTTGCAACCTTACTAGTCAATGCTCTAACCACTAGGCTACCCACTTTCCACCGCCTCTACACTCTAACCACTAGGCTACCCTGCCGCCTCTACACTCTAACCACTGAAGCTACCCTGCCGCCTCTACACTCTAACACTAGGCTACCATACCACGTCTACACTCTAACCACTGCCTGGCTGCCCTGCCGCCTCTACACTCTAACCACTAGGCTACCCTGCCGCCTCTACACTCTAACCACTAGACTACCCCTGCCGCCTCCTACACACTCTAACCACTAGGCTACCCTGCCGCCTCTACACTCTAACCACTAGGCTACCCTGCCGCCTCTACCTCTAACCACTAGGCTACCCTGCCGCCTACACTCTAACCACTAGGCTACCCTGCCGCCTCTACACTCTAATCACTAGGCTACCCTGCCGCCTCTACACTCTAATCACTAGGCTACCCTGCCGCCTCCACACTCTAACCACTAGGGCTACCCTGCTGCCTCTACCTCTAACCACTAGGCTACCATACCACCTCTACACTCTAACCACTAGGCTACCATACCACCTCTACACTCTAACCACTAGGCTACCATACCACCTCTACACTCTAACCACTAGGCTACCGCCCACCTCTACACTCTAACCACTAGGCTACCATACCACCTCTACACTCCCAACCACTAGGCTACCCTGCCGCCTCTACACTCTAACCACTAGGCTACCCTGCCGCCTCTACACTCCTAACCACTAGGCTACCCCTGCCACCTCTACGCTCTAACCACTAGTCTACCCTGCCGCCTCTACACTCTAACCACTAGGCTACCCTGCCGCCTCTACACTCCTAACCACTAGGCTACCCTGCCGCCTCTACACTCTAACCACTAGGCTACCATACCACCTCTACACTCTAACCACTAGGGCTACCATACCACCTCTACACTCTAATCACTAGGCTACCCTGCCGCCTCTACCTCTAACCACTAGACTACCCTGCCGCCTCTACACTCTAACCACTAGGCTACCCTGCCGCCTCTACACTCCTAACCACTAGGCTACCCTGCCACCTCTACACTCTAACCACTAGGCTACCCTACCCGCCTCTACACTCTAACCACTAGGCTACCCTGCCGCCTCTACACTCTAACCACTAGGCTACCCTGCCGCCTCTACACTCTAACCACTAGGCTACCCTGCCGCCTCTTACACTCTAACCACTAGGCTACCCTGCCGCCTCTACACTCTAACCACTAGGCTACCCTGCCGCCCCTACACTCTAACCACTAGGCTACCATACCACCTCTACACTCTAACCACTAGGCTACCATACCACCTCTACACTCTAATCACTAGGCTACCCTGCCGCTCTACACTCTAACCACTAGGCTACCATTCACCTCTACACTCTAACCACTAGGCTACCATACCCACCTCTACACTCTAACCACTAGGCTACCATACCACCTCTACACTCTAACCACTAGGCTACCCTGCCGCCTACACTCTAACCACTAGGCTACCCTGCCGCCTCTACACTCTAACCACTAGGCTACCCTGCCACCTCTACGCTCTAACCACTAGTCTACCCTGCCGCCTCTACACTCTAACCACTAGGCTACCCTGCCGCCTCTACACTCTAACCACTAGGCTACCCTGTCAGCCTCTACACTCTAACCACTAGGCTACCATACCACCTCTACACTCTAACCACTAGGCTACCATACCACCTCTACACTCTAATCACTAGGCTACCCTGCCGCCTCTACACACTAACCACTAGACTACCCTGCCGCCTCTACACTCTAACCACTAGGCTACCCTGCCGCCTCTACACTCCAACCACTAGGCTACCCTGCCACCTCTACACTCTAACCACTAGGCTACCCTGCCGCCTCTACACTCTAACCACTAGGCTACCCTGTCAGCCTCTACACTCTCTAACCACTAGGCTACCCTGCCGCCTCTACACTCTAACCACTAGACTACCCTGCCGCCTCTACACTCTAACCACTAGGCTACCCTGCCGCCTCTACACTCTAACCACTAGGCTACCCTGCCGCCTCTACCTCTAACCACTAGGCTACCCTGCCGCCTCTACACTCTAATCACTAGGCTACCCTGCCGCCTCTACACTAATCACTAGGCTACCCCTGCCACCTCTACACTCTAACCACTAGGCTACCCGCCGCCTCTACACTCTAACCAACCACTAGGCTACCATACCACCTCTACACTCTAACCACTAGGCTACCATACCACCTCTACACTCTAACCACTAGGCTACCATACCACCTCTACACTCTAACCACTAGGCTACCATACCACCTCTACACTCTAACCACTAGGCTACCATACCACCTCTACACTCTAACCACTAGGCTACCCTGCCGCCTCTACACTCTAACCACTAGGCTACCCTGCCGCCTCCTCTAACCACTAGGCTACCTGCCACCTCTACGCTCTAACCACTAGTCTACCCTGCCGCCTCTACACTCTAACCACTAGGCTACCCTGCCGCCTCTACACTCTAACCACTAGGCTACCATACCACCTCTACACTCTAACCACTAGGCTACCATACCACCTCTACACTCTAATCACTAGGCTACCCTGCCGCCTCTACACTCTAACCACTAGGCTGCCCTGCCGCCTCTACACTCTAACCACTAGGCTACCCTGCAGCCTCTACACTCTAACCACTAGGCTACCCTGCCGCTCTGCACTCTAACCACTAGGCTACCCTGCCGCCTCTACACTCTAACCACTAGGCTACCCTGCCGCCTCTACACTCTAAACCACTGGGCTACCCTGCTGCCCTCTACACACTCTAAATCCACTAGGCTACCCTGCCGCCTCTATACTCTAACCACTAGGCTACCCTGCCGCCTCTACACTCTAACCACTAGGCTACCCTGCCGCCCTCTATACTTCTAACCACTAGGCTACCCTGCCGCCTCACCCCCAACCACTCAGGGCTACCCTGCCGCCTCTACACTCTAACCACTAGGCTACCCTGCCGCCTCTATACTCTAACCACTAGGCTACCCTGCCGCCTCTACACTCTAAAACCACTAGGCTACCCTGCCGCTCTACACTCTAACCACTAGGCTACCCTACCACCTCTACACTCTAACCACTAGGCTACCATACCGCCTCTACACTCTAACCACTAGGCTACCCTGCCGCCTCTACACTCTAACCACTAGGCTACCCTGCCGCCTCTACACTCTAATCACTAGGCTACCCTGCCGCCTCTACACTCTAATCACTAGGCTGCCCTGCCGCCTCTACACTCTAACCACTAGGCTACCCTGCCGCCTCTACACTCTAACCACTAGGCTACCATACCACCTCTACACTCTAACCCACTAGGCTACCAAACCACCTCTACACTCTAACCACTAGGCTACCATACCACCTCTACACTCTAACCACTAGGCTACCATACCACCTCACTCTAAACCACTAGGCTACCATACCACCCTACACTCTAACCACTAGGCTACCCTGCCGCCTCTACACTCTAACCACTAGGCTACCCTGCCGCCTCTACACTCTAACCACTAGGCTACCCTGCCACCTCTACGCTCTAACCACTAGTCTACCCTGCCGCCTCTACACTCTAACCACTAGGCTACCCTGCCGCCTCTACACTCTAACCACTAGGCTACCATACCACCTCTACACTCTAACCACTAGGCTACCATACCACCTCTACACTCTAATCCTAGGGCTACCCTGCCGCTCTACACTCTAACCACTAGACTACCCTGCCGCCCTACACTCTAACCACTAGGCTACCCTGCCGCCTCTACCTCTAACCACTAGGCTACCCTGCCGCCTCTACACTCTAACCACTAGGCTACCCTGCCGCCTCTACCTCTAACCACTAGGCTACCCTGCCACCTCTACGCTCTAACCACTAGTCTACCCTGCACTCTACACTCTAACCACTAGGCTACCCTGCCGCCTCTACACTCTAACCACTAGGCTACCATACCACCTCTACACTCTAACCACTAGGCTACCATACCACCTCTACACTCTAATCACTAGGCACCCCTGCACCCGCCTCTACACTCCTAACCACTAGACTACCCTGCTGCCTCTACACACTCTAACCACTAGGCTACCCTGCCGCCTCTACACTCTAACCACTAGGCTACCCTGCCGCCTCTACACTCTAACCACTAGGCTACCCTGCCGCCTCTACACTCTAACCACTAGGCTACCCTGCCGCCTCTACACTCTAACCACTAGGCTACCCTGCCGCCTCTATACTCTAACCACTAGGCTACCCTGCCGCCTCTACACTCTAACCACTAGGCTACCCTGCCGCCTCTACACTCTAACCACTAGGCTACCCTACCACCTCTACACTCTAACCACTAGGCTACCCATACCGCCTCTACACTCTAACCACTAGGCTACCCTGCCGCCTCTACACTCTAACCACTAGGCTACCCTACCGCCTCTACACTCTAACCACTAGGCTACCCTGCCGCCTCTACACTCTAACCACTAGGCTACCCTGCCACCTCTACACTCTAACCACTAGGCTACCCTACCACCTCTACACTCTAACCACTAGGCTACCATACCGCCTCTACACTCTAACCACTAGGCTACCCTGCCGCCTCTACACTCTAACCACTAGGCTACCCTGCCGCCTCTACACTCTAACCACTAGGCTACCCTGCCGCCTCTACACTCTAACCACTAGGCTACCCTGCCGCCTCTACACTCTAACCACTAGGCTACCCTGCCACCTCTACGCTCCTAACCACTAGTCTACCCTGCCGCCTCTACACTCTAACCACTAGGCTACCCTGCCGCCTCTACCTCTAACCACTAGGGCTACCATACCACCTCTACACTCTAACCACTAGGCTACCATACCACCTCTACACTCTAATCACTAGGCTACCCTGCCGCCTCTACCTCTAACCACTAGACTACCCTGCCGCCTCTACACTCCTAACCACTAGGCTACCCTGCCGCCTCTACACTCTAACCACTAGGCTACCCTGCCGCCTCTACACTCTAACCACTAGGCTACCCTGCCGCCTCTACACTCTAACCACTAGGCTACCACCCGCCCACCTCTACACTCTAACCACTAGGCTACCATACCACCTCTACACTCTCTAACCACTAGGCTACCCTGCCGCCTCTACACTCTAACCACTAGGCTACCCTGCCGCCTCTACACTCTAACCACTAGGCTACCCTGCCACCTCTACGCTCTAACCACTAGTCTACCCTGCCGCCTCTACACTCTAACCACTAGGCTACCCTGCCGCCTCTACCTCCTAACCACTAGGCTACCCTGCCGCCTCTACACTCTAACCACTAGGCTACCATACCACCTCTACACTCTAACCACTAGGCTACCATACCACCTCTACACTCTAATCACTAGGCTACCCTGCCGCCTCTACACACTAACCACTAGACTACCCTGCCGCCTCTACACTCTAACCACTAGGCTACCCTGCCGCCTCTACACTCTAACCACTAGGCTACCCTGCCACCTCTACACTCTAACCACTAGGCTACCCTGCCGCCTCTACACTCTAACCACTAGGCTACCCTGCCGCCTCTACACTCTAACCACTAGGCTACCCTGCCGCCTCTACACTCTAACCACTAGACTACCCTGCCGCCTCTACACTCCTAACCACTAGGCTACCCTGCCGCCTCTACCTCTAACCACTAGGCTACCCTGCCCCTCTACACTCTAACCACTAGGCTACCCTGCCGCCTCTACACTCTAATCACTAGGCTACCCTGCCGCCTCTACACTCTAATCACTAGCTGCCCTGCCGCCTTAACACTCTAACCACTAGGCTACCCTGCCGCCTACACTCTAACCACTAGGCTACCATACCTCTACACTCTAACCACTAGGCTACCATACCACCTCTACACTCTAACCACTAGGCTACCATACCACCTCTACACTCTAACCACTAGGCTACCATACCACCTCTACACTCTAACCACTAGGCTACCATACCACCTCTCACACTCTAACCACTAGGCTACCCTGCCGCCTACACTCTAACCACTAGGCTACCCCTGCCGCCTCTACACTCTAACCACTAGGCTACCCTGCCACCTCTACGCTCTAACCACTAGTCTACCCTGCCGCCTCTA
>NW_027010202.1:30000-32500 GCF_036934945.1 Oncorhynchus masou masou
CAGGATTATTTTTGCTCTGACAATATAGATCAAATTAAGATCCTACAACTGTGCTCAACAGGCGGACCCTGGTCCAGATCCGGGTCTAGAACAGGGTCCAATATGGACCAAGGGACATTTAGGAACTCAGCGGGCCTCGGCGCCTGGTATCAGATGGACACATACGGAAAAAATATGTAGAATTGCAGAATGAGCTTTAAGTCCAAAATGTATCTCCGCCAACAAGGGGGGTGGGAAAACAGATTTTGGGTCACATTGTGTTGCTAGGGGTTTGTTACTACAATGTATAAAAGACAATATCCAGGCAAACCGTTGCCAACTAGGAAATTTGCGTGACTCCGTGACCCTGCCCCAAACCAAACACCACTTCCTCCTTATTATACACACCCAGCACTCCCATCTATCTTCTCTCTCCCACCTGTCAGTTTGCTGAGTTCTGTCAGTGTTTCCTGGTAGGTGCTGATCAGCTGACTGTAGTGGGCGATAACATCAGTCCTTAACCGATCCCAGTAGGGTGAAAGGTCACACAGGTCACAAAGCTCCTGGACCCTGAAAGAGAGAGAGAGAGAGAGAGAGAGAGAGAGAGAGAGAGAGACGGACAGACAGACAGACAGACCAGACAGACAGACAGACAGAGAGAGAGACAGAGACAGAGAGAGACAGAGACAGAGAGAGAGAGACAGAGAGAGAGACAGAGAGAGAGCAGAGACAGAGCAGAGAGAGAGAGAGCAGAGAGAGAGAGGCAGAGAGAGAGAGAGAGGACAGACAGAGAGAGAGAGACAGAGACAGAGACAGACAGAGAGAGACAGAGAGAGAGAGACAGAGACAGACAGAGAGTGAGAGACAGAGACAGACAGAGAGAGACAGAGACAGACAGACAGGAGAGAGAGAGAGAGACAGAGACAGAGACAGACAGAGAGCGAGAGAGAGACAGACAGAGAGAGACAGAGGACAGACAGACAGACAGGGACAGAGACCAGAGACAGAGAGAGAGACAGAGAGAGAGAGAGAGACAGAGACAGACAGAGAGAGAGAGAGAGACAGACAGGGACAGAGACAGAGAGGACAGAGACAGACAGAGAGAGACAGAGACAGACAGAGAGAGAGAGAAAGGCAGAGAGAGAGAGACAGAGACAGACCGAGAGAGAGAGAGAGAGAGAGGCAGAGAGAGAGAGACAGAGACAGACAGAGAGAGAGAGAGAGAGAGACAGACAGAGAGAGACAGAGACAGACAGAGAGAGAGAGAGAAAGGCAGAGAGAGAGACAGAGACAGACCGAGAGAGAGAGAGACAGAGACACAGAGAGAGAGAGACAGGACACAGAGAGAGAGAGAGAGAGAGAGAGAGACAGACAGAGAGACAGAGAGAGACAGAGACAGACCGAGAGAGAGGCAGAGAGAGACAGACAGGGAGAGAGAGAGAGAGACAGAGACACAGAGAGAGAGAGAGAGAGAGAAAGAGACAGAGACACAGAGAGAGAGAGAGAGAGAGACAGACAGAGAGACAGAGAGAGACAGAGAGAGAGAGAGGCAGAGAGAGAGAGACAGAGAGAGACAGAGAGAGAGACAGAGAGAGACAGAGAGACAGAGAGACAGAGAGAGACAGAGAGAGACAGAGAGAGAGAGACAGAGACACAGAGAGAGAGAGACAGAGAGAGAGAGACAGAGACACAGAGAGAGAGAGACAGAGAGAGACAGAGAGAGAGAGACAGAGACACAGAGAGAGAGAGAGAGTTGGAAGTTTCTTTTTACTTCTCTCTTAATGTTGTCAAAAGAAACCTCCATGAAATAGTTGATATGAAAGCAAAAGAGGCTCCTAAGATTGTCTTGGTTCCTGGAAAAACACTCAACTTTACTACAAGGTTTCATTTTCACTCATTGTTGATCATGTCTCTCAAAAGACAAATTGACATGTCTATAGCACTGGCCAAAACCCAAATGTCTGCCTCTACACATATGTTCAACAGTAACTGTGCAACCTGAGCCAGTTTGAGCCATGATGGCTGGAGTCCAGTTTGAGCCATGATGGCTGGAGCCAGTTTGAGCCATGATGGCTGGAGCCAGTTTGAGCCATGATGGCTGGAGTCAGTTTGAGCCATGATGGCTGGAGTCAGTTTGAGCCATGATGGCTGGAGCCAGTTTGAGCCATGATGGCTGGAGCCAGTTTGAGCCATGATGGCTGGAGTCAGTTTGAGCCATGATGGCTGGAGCCAGTTTGAGCCATGATGGCTGGAGTCAGTTTGAGCCATGATGGCTGGAGCCAGTTTGAGCCATGATGGCTGGAGTCAGTTTGAGCCATGATGGCTGGAGCCAGTTTGAGCCATGATGGCTGGAGTCAGTTTGAGCCATGATGGCTGGAGACAGTTTGAGCCATGATGGCTGGAGCCAGTTTGAGCCATGATGGCTGGAGCCAGTTTGAGCCATGATGGCTGGAGCCAGTTGAGGCCATGATGGCTGGAGCCAGTTTGAGCCATGATGGCTGGAGCCAGTTTGAGCCATGAT
>NW_027010203.1:0-12500 GCF_036934945.1 Oncorhynchus masou masou
ATGTTCTTCGTTCAGTTACGTATTGCTTGGCAATATCGTCCACTACTTTCCTCAGTCATTATCCATCCAAGTGTTCCATCCAAGTCAGACTCCGGTGGCTTGTCTGATCCAGGAGCCCTACACCCAAACAAGGGCACTGCATTTCATCCACTTCTGGCCTGCTGCCTCCCTACCACTGAGGAAGTACAGTTCCCTCAGCCCAGTCAAAACTGTTACCTGCTCTGGCCCCCAATGGTGGAACAAACTCCCTCACGAGCGCCAGGACAGCGGGTCAATCACCACCTTCCGGAGACACCTGAAACCCACCTCTTCAAGGAATACCTAGGATAGGATAAAGCAATCCTTCTCACCCCCCCCCTTAAATGATTTAGATGCACTAGTAGTGGCTGTTCCACTGATGTCAGAAGGTGAATTCACCAATTTGTGAATCGCTCTGGATAAGACGTCTGCTAAAATGACTTAAATGTAAATGTAAATGTAATTGTTGAAAGACAACAATGATTGTTTCACCTCTTCAACACTCACTTTACCGAATTCAAAATACAACGCTTGTCTTTCATAATTTGGTCAGATATTCTTGGATGTGTAGTGTCAGTGTTAGATGGCATGTCATGCCTAAGTTTTTCTAATCTTGCCAATGCAAAAAAATCATTAAAGTAGTTGGCAATATCAGTCGGTTTTGTAATGAATGAGCCCATCTGATTCAACGAATGATGGAGCTGAGTTGCCTTTTTGCCCAAAATGTCATTTAAGGTGCTCCAAATCTTTTTACTATCGTTCTTTGGTCATTTATCTTTGTTTCATAGTATAGTTTCTTATTTTTTCATTCCGTTTAGTCACATGATTTCTCAGTTACTTGCAATACGTTTGACAATCGGTTGGGCTGCCTTGACATATATCAACTATAACATTTTTCAAATCAATCCACGGGGATTTAACAGTTGTTACAGTCATTTTCTTAATGGGTGCTTATTAGTAACCGAAATAAGCAATTTCATTAATGTGTCAAGTGCAGCGTCTGGTTGGTCCTCATTACTCACCACAGACCAGCAGCGTCTGGTTGCTCCTCATTACTCACCACAGACCCACAGCGTCTGGTTGCTCCTCATTACACACCACAGACAAGCAGCGTCTGGTTGCTCCTCATTACTCACCACAGACCAGCAGCGTCTGGTTGCTCCTCATTACACACCACAGACCAGCAGCGTCTGGTTGCTCCTCATTACACACCACAGACCGGCAGCGTCTGGTTGCTCCTCATTACACACCACAGACCAGCAGCGTCTGGTTGCTCCTCATTACACACCACAGACCAGCAGCGTCTGGTTGCTCCTCATTACTCACCACAGACCAGCAGCGTCTGGTTGCTCCTCATTACACGCCACAGACCAGCAGCGTCTGGTTGCTCCTCATTACACACCACAGACCAGCAGCGTCTGGTTGCTCCTCATTACTCACCACAGACCAGCAGCGTCTGGTTGCTCCTCATTACACACCACAGACCAGCAGCGTCTGGTTGCTCCTCATTACTCACCACAGACCAGCAGCGTCTGGTTGCTCCTCATTACACACCACAGACCAGCAGCGTCAGGTTGCTCCTCATTACTCACCACAGACCAGCAGCGTCTGGTTGCTCCTCATTACACACCACAGACCAGCAGCGTCTGGTTGCTCCTCATTACACACCACAGACCAGCAGCGTCTGGTTGCTCCTCATTACACACCACAGACCAGCAGCGTCTGGTTGCTCCTCATTACTCACCACAGACCAGCAGCGTCTGGTTGCTCCTCATTACACACCACAGACCAGCAGCGTCTGGTTGCTCCTCATTACTCACCACAGACCAGCAGCATCTGGTTGCTCCTCATTACACACCACAGACCAGCAGTGTCTGGTTGCTCCTCATTACTCACCACAGACCAGCAGCGTCTGGTTGCTCCTCATTACACACCACAGACCAGCAGCGTCTGGTTGCTTATCATTACACACCACAGACCAGCAGCGTCTGGTTGCTCCTCATTTCACACCACAGACCAGCAGCGTCTGGTTGCTCCTCATTACACACCACAGACCAGCAGCATCTGGTTGCTTTTCATTACACACCACAGACGAGCAGCATCTGGTTGCTCCTCATTACACACCACAGACCAGCAGCGTCTGGTTGCTTATCATTACACACCACAGACCAGCAGCGTCTGGTTGCTCCTCATTTCACACCACAGACCAGCAGCGTCTGGTTGCTTCTCATTACACACCACAGACCAGCAGCGTCTGGTTGCTCCTCATTTCACACCACAGACCAGCAGCGTCTGGTTGCTCCTCATTACACACCACAGACCAGCAGCGTCTGGTTGCTTCTCACTACACACCACAGAGGTTACAGCCACTATGACAATTAATAATAGCCAAGGAGTCAATGAGTCCCAATCTAAGTTACACTTATTTAACGTCAGCCACTTGACTCCAAAGCATCCCATTGTGTATGCACAGTATGCCTGCAATCTGTAAAACTCTCTCATGTTCTGAGATCTCAGGGCCAGTGTAAGACATTTAAGAAGCAAGCGTCCTTAAGAAGCAAGCAACCCCAACAATTTGAAATGTTTAAACACCTGTAAAAAAACAAAAAAGAGAAAAGAGAAAGATAGTGTCCGTGTTCCCATATCCCTACTATTCATGTACCTTGTAGGGGTTAAGACACTAAGCCCTACTATTCAAGCATACTTCATTTAAATAAAAATCAAATATTTCCACTGCATCAGGGACAGTAGTGTTCTGTGGGAGGACGGCCAATCAGATAATACCTCCTGGTATGTCGTGTTCTGTGGGAGGACGGCCAATCAGATAATACCTCCTGGTATGTAGTGTTCTGTGGGCAGACGGCCAATCAGATAATACCTCCTGGTATGTAGTGCTCTGTGGGCGGACGGCCAATCAGATAATACCTCCTGGCATGTAGTGTTCTGTGGGCGGACGGCCAATCAGATAATACCTCCTAGTATGTAGTGCTCTGTGGGCGGACGGCCAATCAGATAATACCTCCTGGCATGTAGTGTTCTGTGGGCAGACGGCCAATCAGATAATACCTCCTGGTATGTAGTGTTCTGTGGGTGGACAGCCAATCAGATAATACCTCCTGGTATGTAGTGTTCTGTGGGCAGACGGCCAATCAGATAATACCTCCTGGTATGTAGTGTTCTGTGGGCAGACGGCCAATCAGATAATACCTCCTGGTATGTCGTGTTCTGTGGGAGGATGGCCAATCAGATATTACCTCCTGGTATGTAGTGTTCTGTGGGTGGACAGCCAATCAGATAATACCTCCTGGTATGTAGTGTTCTGTGGGCGGACGGCCAATCAGATAATACCTCCTGGTATGTAGTGTTCTGTGGGAGGACGTGCCAATCAGATAATACCTCCTGGTATGTAGTGTTCTGTGGGTGGACAGCCAATCAGATAATACCTCCTGGTATGTAGTGTTCTGTGGGTGGACAGCCAATCAGATAATACCTCCTGGTATGTAGTGTTCTGTGGGAGGATGGCCAATCAGATATTACCTCCTGGTATGTAGTGTTCTGTGGGTAACGGCCAGTGACCAACAACCAGCTCATAGATGGAAGGTGTCGCCATGGTATTAAGGAGATATGGTTTTCATCTAAATGTCTTCTTAAATACATAGTAATTAACACATGAAAGACTTACAGTGGGAGAGACCTGTCAAAGTATGGTAACACTTTACTGTAGGTATCCTCATGAATGCATCACATTGCCTTAGTGTCTTTACTGTAGGTATCCTCATGAATGCATCACATTGCCTTAGTGTCTTTACTGTAGGTATCCTCATGAATGCATCACATTGCCTTAGTGTCTTTACTGTAGGTATCCTCATGAATGCATCACATTGTCTTAGTGTCTTCGTGTCTTTACTGTAGGTATCCCTATGAATGCATCACATTGTCTTAGTGTCTTCGTGTCTTTACTGTAGGTACCTTTATGATTTAATTATATTTTGTATAATTTCTATTGAGAGCATCTATAGGCTAATATTTTAATGTTGTTCATTTGATTCCGCTCCAAATCTTCAGCTTTTCTTCATTTTTTTTTTAGAATAATGTTAATCCATGTGTCTCTATTTGTTTTTTTCTCATTTCAGGCCACAATTGGAATAGACTTCCTGTCAAAAACGATGTACTTGGAGGACCGAACGGTAAGTTAGCTCAATCTAAGCCTCTTTTACTACCCTTCTAATGTCACCCCCCAGGGCCACTTCTCTCTCTCAGTGGAATATCATCCCCTCAGCTTCAGATGTACTGGCTTGTGTTCCTAACAGCACCCTATTACATCTGTAGTGCACTTCTTCTGATCATGGTCCACAGGGCTCTGACCCCTTAATATATACAGGCCCCATAGGGCTCTGACCCCTTAATATATACAGGCCCCATAGGACTCTGACCCCTTAATATATACAGGCCCCATAGGACTCTGACCCCTTAATATATACAGGCCCCATAGGGCTCTGACCCCTTAATATATACAGGCCCCATAGGGCTCTGACCCCTTAATATATACAGGCCCTATAGGGCTCTGACCCCTTAATATACAGGCCCCATAGGGCTCTGACCCCTTAATATATACAGGCCCCATAGGGCTCTGACCCCTTAATATATACAGGCCCTATAGGGCTCTGACCCCTTAATATATACAGGCCCCATAGGGCTCTGACCCCTTAATATATACAGGCCCCATAGGGCTCTGACCCCTTAATATATACAGGCCCCATAGGGCTCTGACCCCTTAATATATACAGGCCCCATAGGGCTCTGACCCTTAATATATACAGGCCCCATAGGGCTCTGACCCCTTAATATATACAGGCCCCATAGGGCTCTGACCCCTTAATATATACAGGCCCCATAGGGCTCTGACCCCTTAATATATACAGGCCCCATAGGGCTCTGACCCCTAATATATACAGGCCCCATAGGGCTCTGACCCCTTAATATATACAGGCCCCATAGGGCTCTGACCCCTTAATATATACAGGCCCTATAGGGCTCTGACCCTTAATATATACAGGCCCCATAGGGCTCTGACCCCTTAATATATACAGGCCCTATAGGTCTCTGACCCCTTAATATATACAGGCCCCATAGGGCTCTGACCCCTTAATATATACAGGCCCCATAGGGCTCTGACCCCTTAATATATACAGGCCCCATAGGGCTCTGACCCCTTAATATATACAGGCCCCATAGGACTCTGACCCCTTAATATATACAGGCCCCATAGGGCTCTGACCCCTTAATATATACAGGCCCCATAGGGCTCTGACCCCTTAATATATACAGGCCCCATAGGTCTCTGACCCCTTAATATATACAGGCCCCATAGGGCTCTGAACCCTTAATTGGGCGGCAGGGTAGCCTAGTGGTTAGAGCGTTGGGCTCGTAACTGGAAGGTTGCAAGTTCAAATCTCCGGGCTGACAAGGTACAAATCTGTCTTTCTGCCCCTGAACAGGCAGTTAACCCACTGTTCCTAGGCCGTCATTGAAAATGAGAGCCCCGGCATTTAGAGTTTGAGTGGAATTGTTCCAATACATTTCTATAGGCTTTGCAACTGTGTGAGAAAACAGAGTTTTGATGGCCTCTAATAAAAAGAGGAGGATCCCATCAGCCTTTCATAGGCTAGGCCTACTATATTTATTTGTCAACTTTCCTAACATTAAGCACATTGCTTCACTTTATAACCTACCTGGCTGGCATGAACATGAACCCGGGAAAAGCAACCTCGATTCGCTATTTATGCCCTGTATTTTTCCTCCTGCCCCTGTTCTGACAGGTGCATAAAAAAAGGCCCGTTCTAAATCAAACTAATTTTACACATATTATTTAGTATATGTTAAAACCAGATTAAATTGAGAACAGTCTGATGGGTGACAATATTATCACTTCCATTTCTTAGTGACTTTTTCAAATAAGTCCTGTATGTTTTAATAAGGTTTGTATCACAACTAAAGTGTCAAAATAACTCTAAGCATAGCCTGTAGTCCTAGGACCCTTGGAACAGGGTTGGTCAGTCCATGCGAACAAAAAGCCTAGTGAAAAATGTGTCCTTATAAGCCCAGTCATTGCACAATCGCGTGTGAAAACAGAGGATTCTTCAAATGAAGAACTGTAATCGGCTTTATAACCGGTGTAGCCTGTCATATGAAATACGAAACCGGGGAAGTGCTTCCTTCATTCCCTATTCGATTGCAGCCATTCACTATTCTATCATTCACTATTCTATCATTCCCTATTCTATCATTCACTATTATATCATTCCCTATTCTATCATTCACTATTCTATCATTCACTATTCTATCATTCACTATTCTATCATTCACTATTCTATCATTCACTATTCTATCATTCACTATTCTATCATTCCCTATTCTATCATTCACTATTCTATCATTCACTATTCTATCATTCCCTATTCTATCATTCACTATTCTATCATTCACTATTCTATCATTCACTATTCTATCATTCCCTATTCGATTGCAGCCATTCACTATTCTATCATTCACTATTCTATCATTCACTATTCTATCATTCCCTATTCTATCATTCCCTATTCTATCATTCACTATTCTATCATTCACTATTCTATCATTCACTATTCTATCATTCCCTATTCTATCATTCACTATTCTATCATTCACTATTCTATCATTCACTATTCTATCATTCCCTATTCTATCATTCACTATTCTATTATTCAATATTCTATCATTCACTATTCTATCATTCACTATTCTATCATTCACTATTCTATCATTCACTATTCTATCATTCCCTATTCTATCATTCACTATTCTATCATTCACTATTCTATTATTCACTATTCTATTATTCACTATTCTATCATTCACTATTCTATCATTCCCTATTCGATTGCAGCCATTCACTATTCTATCATTCCCTATTCTATCATTCCCTATTCGATCATTCACTATTCTATCATTCACTATTCTATCATTCCCTATTCTATCATTCACTATTCTATTATCCACTATTCTATCATTCACTATTCTATCATTCACTATTCTATCATTCACTATTCTATCATTCACTATTCTATCATTCCCTATTCGATTGCAGCCATTCACTATTCTATCATTCCCTATTCTATCATTCCATATTCTATCATTCACTATTCTATTATTCACTATTTTATCATTCACTATTCAATCATTCAATTTCTATCATTCACTATTCTATCATTCCCTATTCTATCATTCACTATTCTATCATTCACTATTCTATTATTCACTATTCTATTATTCACTATTCTATCATTCACTATTCTATCATTCCCTATTCGATTGCAGCCATTCACTATTCTATCATTCCCTATTCTATCATTCCCTATTCGATCATTCACTATTCTATTTTTCACTATTCTATCATTCACTATTCTATCATTCCCTATTCTATCATTCACTATTCTATCATTCCCTATTCTATCATTCACTATTCTATCATTCACTATTCTATTATTCACTATTCTATTATTCACTATTCTATCATTCACTATTCTATCATTCCCTATTCGATTGCAGCCATTCACTATTCCATCATTCCCTATTCTATCATTCCCTATTCGATCATTCACTATTCTATTATTCACTATTCTATCATTCACTATTCTATCATTCCCTATTCTATCATTCCCTATTCTATCATTCCCTATTCTATCATTCACTATTCTATCATTCCCTATTCTATCATTCCCTATTCGATTGCAGCCATTCACTATTCTATCATTCCCTATTCTATCATTCCCTATTCGATCATTCACTATTCTATTTTTCACTATTCTATCATTCACTATTCTATCATTCCCTATTCTATCATTCACTATTCTATCATTCCCTATTCTATCATTCACTATTCTATTATTCACTATTCTATCATTCCCTATTCACTATTCTATCATTCACTATTCCTATCATTCCCTATTCGATTCTATGCACTATTCCATTCACTATTCTATCATTTCCCTATTCAATCATTCCCTATTCATCATTCATTCTATCTATTCTATTATTCACTATTCTATCATTCACTATTCTATCATTCCCTATTCTATCATTTCCATTCCCTATTCTATCATTCCCTATTCTATCATTCACTATTCTATCATTCCCTATTCTATCATTCCCTATTCTATCATTCCCTATTCTATCATTCACTATTCTATTATTCACTATTCTATCATTCACTATTCTATCATTCCCTATTCGATTGCAGCCATTCACTATTCTATCATTCCCTATTCTATCATTCCCTATTCGATCATTCACTATTCTATTATTCACTATTCTATCATTCACTATTCTACCATTCCCTATTCTATCATTCCCTATTCTATCATTCCCTATTCTATCATTCCCTATTCGATCATTCACTATTCTATCATTCCCTATTCGATCATTCACTATTCTATTATTCACTATTCTATCATTCACTATTCTATCATTCACTATTCTATCATTCCCTATTCTATCATTCCCTATTCTATCATTCCCTATTCTATTATTCACTATTCTATTATTCACTATTCTATCATCATTATTCTATCATTCACTATTCCATCATTCACTATTCTATCATTCCCTATTCTATCATTCCCTATTCTATCATTCACTATTCTATCATTCACTATTCTATTATTCATGTATTCTATCATTCACTATTCTATCATTCCCATTCAGCCATTCACTATTCTATCATTCCCTATTCTATCATTCCCTATTCGATCATTCACTATTCTATTATTCACTATTCGTCATCGTATTCTATTCCCCTATTCTATCATTCTATTCTATCATTCACTATTCTATCCATCATTCCCTATTCTATCATTCACTATTCTATCATTCCCTATTCGTGGCCCACTATTCTATCATTCTTGTATCATTCATTGGATTCACTATCATTCTATTCTATCATTCACCGATTCACTATTCTATTATTTCACTTTCATTATTCTATCATTCCCTATTCTATCATTCCCTATTCTATCATTCCCTATTCTATCATTCACTATTCTATCATTCCCTATTCTATCATTCCCTATTCTATCATTCCCTATTCTATCATTCACTATTCTATCATTCCCTATTCTATCATTCCCTATTCTATCATTCACTATTCTATCATTCACTATTCTATCATTCACTATTCTATCATTCACTATTCGATTGCAGCCATTCACTATTCTATCATTCCCTATTCTATCATTCACTATTCTATCATTCACTATTCTATTATTCACTATTCTATTATTCACTATTCTATCATTCACTATTCTATCATTCCCTATTCGATTTCACTTATTCACTATTCTATCATTCACTATTCTATCATTCCCTATTCGATCATTCACTATTCTATCATTCCCTATTCTATCATTCCCTATTCTATCATTCCCTATTCTATCATTCACTATTCTATCATTCACTATTCTATCATTCACTATTCTATCATTCACTATTCTATTGCATTCACTATTCTATCATTCACTATTCTATCTATTCTATCATTTCTATTATTCTATTCTATCATTCACTATTCTATCATTCCCTATTCGATTGCAGCCATTCACTATTCTATCATTCCCTATTCTATCATTCACTATTCTATCATTCACTATTCTATCATTCCTATTCTATCATTCCCTATTCTATCATTCCCTATTCTATCATTCCCTATTCTATCATTCACTATTCTATCATTCACTATTCTATCATTCACTATTCTATTATTCACTATTCTATCATTCACTATTCTATCATTCCTATTCTATATTCTATTTCCCTATTCTATCATTCCCTATTCATCATTCATTCTATCATTCACTATTCTATCATTCCCTATTCTATCATTCACTATTCTATCATTCCCTATTCTATCATTCCCTATTCTATCATTCACTATTCTATCATTCACTATTCTATTATTCACTATTCTATTATTCACTATTCTATCATTCACTATTCTATCATTCCCTATTCGATTGCAGCCATTCACTATTCTATCATTCCCTATTCTATCATTCCCTATTCGATCATTCACTATTCTATTATTCACTATTCTATCATTCACTATTCTATCATTCCCTATTCTATCATTCCCTATTCTATCATTCCCTATTCTATCATTCACTATTCTATCATTCCCTATTCTATCATTCCCTATTCTATCATTCACTATTCTATCATTCACTATTCTATTATTCACTATTCTATCATTCACTATTCTATCATTCACTATTCTATTTCCCTATTCAGCCATTCACTATTCTATCATTCCCTATTCTATCATTTCCTATTTTATCATTCACTATTCTATTCATTTCACTATTCTATTATTCACTTCACTATTCTATCATTCACTATTCTATCATTCACTATTCTATCATTCCCTATTCTATCATTCCCTATTCTATCATTCCCTATTCTATCATTCACTATTCTATCATTCACTATTCTATCATTCACTATTCTATTTCACTATTCATTTTTCACTATTCTATCATTCACTATTCTATCATTCCCTATTCTATTCATTCACTATTCTATCATTCTATTATTCTATTCTATCATTCACTATTCTATCATTCATTCACTATTCTATTATTCACTATTCTATCATTCAATATTCCATTCATTTCCCTATTCTATCATTCACTATTCTATCATTCCTATTCTATCATTCTATCATTCACTATTCTATCATTCACTATTCTATTATTCACTATTCTATCATTCACTATTCTATCATTCACTATTCGATTGCAGCCATTCACTATTCTATCATTCTCTATTCTATCATTCACTATTCTATCATTCACTATTCTATTATTCACTATTCTATCATTCACTATTCTATCATTCCCTATTCGATTGCAGCCATTCACTATTCTATCATTCCCTATTCTATCATTCCCTATTCTATCATTCACTATTCTATTATTCACTATTCTATCATTCACTATTCTATCATTCCCTATTCTATCATTCACTATTCTATCATTCACTATTCTATCATTCACTATTCTATCATTCACTATTCTATTATTCACTATTCTATCATTCACTATTCTATCATTCACTATTCTATCATTCCCTATTCGATTGCAGCCATTCACTATTCTATCATTCCTATTCTATCATTCCCCCTATTCTATCATTCACTATTCGATCATTCACTATTATATCATTCCCTATTCTATCATTCCCTATTCTATCATTCCCTATTCTATCATTCCCTATTCTATCATTCCCTATTCTATCATTCCCTATTCTATCATTCACTATTCTATCATTCACTATTCTATTATTCACTATTCTATTATTCACTATTCTATCATTCACTATTCTATCATTCCCGATTCGATTGCAGCCATTCACTATTCTATCATTCCCTATTCTATCATTCCCTGTTCGATCATTCACTATTCTATTATTCACTATTCTATCATTCACTATTCTATCATTCCCTATTCTATCATTCACTATTCTATCATTCACTATTCTATCATCCACTCTTTTATCATTCACTATTCTATTATTCACTATTCTATTATTCTATCATTCACTATTCTATCATTCCCTACTTCATTTCTATCATTCCCTATTCTATCATTCATATTCTATCATTCCTATTCTATTATTCACTATTCTATCATTCACTATTCTATCATTCCCTATTCTATCATTCACTATTCTATCATTCCCTATTCTATTCATATTCTATTATTCACTATTCTATTCTATCATTCACTATTTATCATTCACTATTCTATTATTCACTTTTCTATCATTCACTATTCTATTATTCACTATTCTATCATTCCCTATTCTTGCAGCCATTCACTATTCTATCATTCCCTATTCTATCATTCACTATTCTATCATTCACTATTCTATTCACTATTCATCATTCTATTCTATCATTCACTATTCTATCATTCCCTATTCTATCATTCACTATTCTATCATTCCCTATTCTATCATTCACTATTCTATTATTCACTATTCTATCATTCACTATTCTATCATTCCCTATTCTATCATTCCCTATTCTATCATTCACTATTATTCACTATTCTATCATTCACTATTCTATCATTCACTATTCTATCATTCCTATTCTATCATTCCCTATTCTATCATTCACTATTCTATTATTCACTATTCTATCATTCACTATTCTATCATTCCCTATTCTATCATTCCTATTCTATCATTCACTATTCTATTATTCACTATTCTATCATTCACTATTCTATCATTCACTATTCTATCATTCACTATTCTATCATTCACTATTCTATCATTCACTATTCTATCATTCCCTATTCTATCATTCACTATTCTATTATTCACTATTCTATTATTCACTATTCTATTATTCACTATTCTATCATTCACTATTCTATCATTCCTAT
>NW_027010203.1:17500-34370 GCF_036934945.1 Oncorhynchus masou masou
AAACAGACTTGGGAGACAAGAGGTAAGGAGTGTTATATTCCGTCAATCAGTTCTGGCTGCAGCCTAAATGTGCGTCACAAATGTGCACCCTAAGGCCTGGTCAACAGTAGTGCACTATGAAGGGAATAGGGTGCACTATAAAGGGAATAGTGGGCCATTTGAGACACACTGTTTCAAAGCGCTGCTCCTAGACTACATTACTTCCTTTTACTGGCCCGATTTCCATGGTTACGTCTGGTGCAGCGGTCCGTGTCCAATGTCTCTCTTCTCTCTCTTTTGAAAAGGTCTTTTGGGTCTTTGGGGATCCAATCAAAACACAAGTTAGTTGCGACACTGTCAGTCTGTCTCTACTCTACTTCAGAGTGACCTGGTGCCTCGTCACGCCTGAGCATGTTCCAACTGTAAGAGAGACCTGAGACGGAGAGAGAGAGCGAAAGAGAGGTATACATTGAGAAAAAGAAAGAACAAGAGAGTGAAAGAGAGAGAAGGCCAGATACACAGAATAACAGAGATAACCATGGAAATATAACAGGTGAGAGTAAGAAGACTGTAAACACTGGGGGAGTCAGGAAACACTGGGGGAGTCAGTAATGATTCACCTCTCTACCCTGTCAGACAGTAATGATTCACCTCTCTACCCTGTCAGACAGTAATGATTCACCTCTCTACCCTGTCAGACAGTAATGATTCACCTCTCTACCCTGTCAGACAGTAACGATTCACCTCTCTACCCTGTCAGACAGTAATGATTCACCTCTCTACCCTGTCAGACAGTAATGATTCACCTCTCTACCCTGTCAGACAGTAATGATTCACCTCTCTACCCTGTCAGACAGTAATGATTCACCTCTCTACCCTGTCAGACAGTAACGATTCACCTCTCTACCCTGTCAGACAGTAATGATTCACCTCTCGACCCTGTCAGACAGTAATGATTCACCTCTCTACCCTGTCAGACAGTAATGATTCACCTCTCTACCCTGTCAGACAGTAATGATTCACCTCTCTACCACCCCTGTCAGACAGTAATGATTCACCTCTCTACCCTGTCAGACAGTAATGATTCACCTCTCTACCCTGTCAGACAGTAATGATTCACCTCTACCCTGTCAGACAGTAATGATTCACCTCTACCCTGTCAGACAGTAATGATTAGTCCCTGTCAGGCAGTGTGTGGTCAGACAGTAGATGATTCACAGCTCTACCCTGTCAGACAGTAACGATTCACTCCCTACTATGTCAGACAGTAATGATTCCCCAGTCAGACAGTAATGATTCATTTGGACAAACGATTCACCTTAATGTCAGACAGTAATGATTCATAATTCAGACAAAATTCACCTCCCTACCCTGTCAGACAGTAATGATTCACAGCTCTACCCTGTCAGACAGTAATGATTCACCTCCCTACCCTGTCAGACAGTAATGATTCACCTCCCAACCCTGTCCGACAGTAATGATTCACCTCTCTACCCTGTCAGACAGTAATGATTCACCTCTCTACCCTGTCAGACAGTAATGATTCACCTCCCTACCCTGTCAGACAGTAATGATTCACCTCTCTACCCTGTCAGACAGTAATGATTCACCTCTCTACCATGTCAGACAGTAATGATTCACCTCTCTACCCTGTCAGACAGTAATGATTCACCTCTCTACCATGTCAGACAGTAATGATTCACCTCCCTACCCTGTCAGACAGTAATGATTCACCTCTCTACCCTGTCAGACAGTAATGATTCACCTCCCTACCCTGTCAGACAGTAATGATTCACCTCCCTACCCTGTCATACAGTAATGATTCACCTCCCTACCCTGTCAGACAGTAATGATTCACCTCCCAACCCTGTCAGACAGTAATGATTCACAGCTCTACCCTGTCATACAGTAATGATTCACCTCCCTACCCTGTCAGACAGTAATGATTCACAGCTCTACCCTGTCAGACAGTAACGATTCACCTCTCTACCCTGTCAGACAGTAATGATTCACCTCTCTACCCTGTCAGACAGTAACGATTCACCTCTCTACCCTGTCAGACAGTCGAAACAGAGAAACTAGACACTCACAGACACTCCTGATGTTCTCTCTCTTGGAATGTCCGGGCATTGGAGAAACCCCTTAATGATGCCAGTAATTGGTAAAACACATCTGACCTTGAAGTTGTCGGTCCCTGGTGTTGGTGATTGGCACTGGTGTGAGTTTTAAATAATTCTCACTTTCACAGACCACGATATTAAATAGGAAAATATCTCACACACATCCGTGATGACTTGATGCAGGTGCGAAGGAATTGTTTGATGAAATGACCATGATATGAAATATGACAAGGAGGGAGGACTCAGGTAGTCAAAGACTTGGTATGTGTATGTTGTCAGATGCACCGAATACTATAGACCTGACCATGAAATGCTGAATACAACCTTACCATGAAATGCCAAATATAACCTTACCATGATGTACTTACTTACAAAAGTACTTAAACCAACAATACAGTTCAAGAAATAGAGTTAATAAAATATTTACTAAATAAACTACAGTAAAAAATATCAACAACGAGTTATAACAGGTACACAGAGTCAATGTGGAGGCTATATACAGGGTATTACGGTACAGAGTCAATGTGGAGGCTATATACAGGGGGTACCAGTACAGAGTCAATGTGGAGGCTATATACAGGGTATTACCGGTACAGAGTCAATGTGGAGGCTATATACAGGGTGTTACGGTACAGAGTCAATGTGGAGGCTATATACAGGGTGTACCGGTACAGAGTCATTGTGGAGGCTATATACAGGGTGTTACGGTACAGAGTCAATGTGGAGGCTATATACAGGGTGTTTCAGTACAGAGTCAATGTGGAGGTTATATACAGGGTATTACGGTACAGAGTCAGTGTGGAGGCTATATACAGGGTATTATGGTACAGAGTCCATGTAGAGGCTATATACAGGGTATTATGGTACAGAGTCCATGTAGAGGCTATATACAGGGTATTACGGTACAGAGTCAGTGCGGAGGCTATATACAGGTTATTACGGTACAGAGTCAGTGTGGAGGCTATAAACAGGTGGTACGGTACAGAGTCAATGTGGAGGCTATATACAGGGTATTACGGTACAGAGTCAATGTGGAGGCTATATACAGGGTGTTACGGTACAGAGTCAATGTGGAGGCTATATACAGGGTGTTACGGTACAGAGTCAATGTGGAGGCTATATACAGAGTCAATGTGGGCTATATTCAGGGGGTACGGTACAGAGTCAATGTGGAGGCTATATACAGGGTGTACGGTACAGAGTCAATGTGGAGGCTATATACAGGGTATTACGGTACAGAGTCAATGTGCAGGGTTACAGGTTAGTAACGAGGCTATATACAGGGGGTACTGGTACAGAGTCAATGTGGAGGCTATATACAGGGTATTACGGTACAGAGTCAATGTGCAGAGTTACAGGTTAGTAACGAGGCTATATACAGGGGTTACCTGTACAGAGTCAATGTGGAGGCTATATACAGGGTATTACGGTACAGAGTCAATGTGGAGACTATATACAGGGTGTTACGGTACAGAGTCAATACAGTACAGAGTCAGTGTGGAGGCTATATACAGAGTGTTACGGTACTGAGTCAATGTGGAGGCTATATACAGGATGTTACAGTACTGAGTCAATGTGGAGGCTATATACAGGGTGTTATGGTACTGAGTCAGTGTGGAGGCTGTATACAGGGGGTACCGGTACAGAGTCAATGTGGAGGCTATATACAGGGGGTACCGGTACAGAGTCAATGTGGAGGCTATTTAGAGGGTGTTATGGTATAGAGTCAATGTAGGCTATATACAGGGGTACCGGTACAGAGTCAATGTGAGGCTATATACAGGGGGTACCGGTACAGAGTCAATGTGGAGGCTATATACAGGGTGTTACGGTACAGAGTCAATGTGGAGGCTATATACAGGGTGTTACCGGTACAGAGTCAATGTGGAGGCTATATACAGGGGTACCGGTACAGAGTCAATGTGGAGGCTATATACAGGGTGTTACGGTACAGAGTCAATGTGGAGGCTATATACAGGGTGTTACGGTACAGAGTCAATGTGGAGGCTATATACAGGGGGTACCAGTACAGAGTCAATGTGGAGGCTATATACAGGGTGTTATGTTACTGAGTCAATGTGGAGGCTATATACAGGGGGTACCGGTACAGAGTCAATGTGGAGGCTATATAGAGGGTGTTATGGTATAGAGTCAATGTAGAGGCTATATACAGGGGGTACCGGTACAGAGTCAATGTGGAGGCTATATAGGGTGTATTACGGTACAGAGTCAATGTGGAGGCTATATACAGGGGGTACCGGTACAGAGTCAATGTGGAGGCTATATACAGGGGGTACCGGTACAGAGTCAATGTGGAGGCTATATACAGGGGGTACTGGTACATAGTCAATGTGGAGGCTATATACAGGGGGTACCGGTACAGAGTCAATGTGGAGGCTATATAGAGGGTATTATGGTATAGAGTCAATGTAGAGGCTATATACAGGGGGTATCGGTACAGAGTCAATGTGGAGGCTATATACAGGGGGTACCGGTACAGAGTCAATGTGGAGGCTATATAGAGGGTGTTATGGTATAGAGTCAATGTAGAGGCTATATACAGGGGTATCGGTACAGAGTCAATGTGGAGGCTATATACAGGTGTATTACGGTACAGAGTCAATGTGGAGGCTATATACAGGGGTACCGGTACAGAGTCAATGTGGAGGCTATATACAGGGGTACCGGTACAGAGTCAATGTGGAGGCTATATACAGGGGTACCGGTACAGAGTCAATGTGGAGGCTATATACAGGGGTACGGTACAGAGTCAATGTGGAGGCTATATACAGGGAGTACCGGTACAGAGTCAATGTGGAGGCTATTTAGAGGGGGTACCGGTACAGAGTCAATGTGGAGGCTATATACAGGGGTACCGGTACAGAGTCAACGTGGAGGCTATATACAGGGTGTTACGTTACAGAGTCAATGTGGAGGCTATAGACAAGGTGTACCGGTACAGAGTCAATGTGGAAGCTATATACAGGGTGTTACGGTACAGAGTCAATGTGGAGGCTATATACAGGGGGTACCGGTACAGAGTCAATGTGAAGGCTATATACAGGGTGTTATGTTACTGAGTCAGTGTGGAGGCTATATACAGGGTGTTACGGTACAGAGTCAATGTGGAGGCTATATACAAGGGGTACCGGTACAGAGTCAATGTGGAGGCTATAGACAGGGTGTTATGGTACAGAGTCAATGTGGAGGCTATAAGGGGGTACCGGTACAGAGTCAATGTGGAGGCTATATAGAGGGTGTTATGGTATGAGTCAATGTAGAGGCTATATACAGGGGGTACCGGTACAGAGTCAATGTGGAGGCTATATACAGGGTATTACCGGTACAGAGTCAATGTGGAGGCTGTATACAGGGGGTACCGGTACAGAGTCAATGTGGAGGCTATATACAGGGGTACGTACAGAGTCAATGTGGAGGCTATATACAGGGGGTACCGGTACAGAGTCAATGTGGAGGCTATATAAAGGGGTACCGGTACAGAGTCAATGTGGAGGCTATATACAGGGGGTACCGGTACAGAGTCAATGTGGAGGCTATATACAGGGGTACTGGTACAGAGTCAATGTGGAGGCTATATACAGGGGTACCAGTACAGAGTCAATGTGGAGGCTATATACAGGGGGTACCGGTACAGAGTCAATGTGGAGGCTATATACAGGGTGTTATGGTTAAGAGTCAATGTGGAGGCTATATACAGGGGTACCGGTACAGAGTCAATGTGGAGGCTATATACAGGGTGTTATGGTACAGAGTCAATGTGGAGGCTATATACAGGGGTACCGGTACAGAGTCAATGTGGAGGCTATATAGAGGGTGTTATGGTATAAGTCAATGTAGAGGCTATATACAGGGGGTACCGGTACAGAGTCAATGTGGAGGCTATATACAGGGGGTACCGGTACAGAGTCAATGTGGAGGCTATATACAGGGTACCGTCACTGAGTCAATGTGGAGGCTATATACAGGGGTACCGGTACAGAGTCAATGTGGAGGCTATATAGAGGGTGTTACCGGTACAGAGTCAATGTGGAGGCTATATACAGGGGGTACCGGTACAGAGTCAATGTGGAGGCTATATACAGGGTGTTATGGTACAGAGTCAATGTGGAGGCTATATACAGGGGGTACCGGTACAGAGTCAATGTGGAGGCTATATAGAGGGTGTTATGGTATAGAGTCAATGTAGAGGCTATATACAGGGGGTACCGGTACAGAGTCAATGTGGAGGCTATATACAGTGGTATTACGGTACAGAGTCAATGTGGAGGCTATATACAGGGGGTTATGGTACAGAGTCAATGTGGAGGCTATATACAGGGGTACCGGTACAGAGTCAATGTGGAGGCTATATACAGGGGGTACCGGTACAGAGTCAATGTGGAGGCTATATACAGGGGTACCAGTACAGAGTCAATGTGGAGGCTATATACAGGGGTTACCAGTACAGAGTCAATGTGGAGGCTATATACAGGGGTACCGGTACAGAGTCAATGTGGAGGCTATATACAGGGTGTTACGGTACAGAGTCAATGTGGAGGCTATATACAGGGTGTTACGTTACAGAGTCAATGTGGAGGCTATATACAAGGGGGGTACAGAGTCAATGTGGAGCTATATACAGGGTGTTACGGTACAGAGTCAATGTGGAGGCTATATACAGGGGGTACCGGTACAGAGTCAATGTGGAGGCTATATACAGGGTGTTATGGTACAGAGTCAATGTGGAGGCTATATACAGGGGTTACCGGTACAGAGTCAATGTGGAGGCTATATACAGGGGGTACCGGTACAGAGTCAATGTGGAGGCTATATACAGGGGGTACCGGTACAGAGTCAATGTGGAGGCTATATACAGGGTGTTATGGTACAGAGTCAACGTGGAGGCTATATACAGGGGGTACCGGTACAGAGTCAATGTGGAGGCTATATACAAGGTATTACGGTACAGAGTCAGTGTGGAGGCTATATACAGGGTATTACAGTACAGAGTCAATGTAGAGGCTATATACAGGGGTTACCGTTACAGAGTCAATGTGGAGGCTATATACAAGGTATTACGGTAGAGTCAATGTGGAGGCTATATACAGGGTGTTATGGTACTGAGTCAGTGTGTTGGGTTACAGGTTATTTGAGGTAATTTGTACATGTAAGAAGTAGGAAAGTGACTATTAGATAATAAACAGTGAATAGCAGCAGTGTCAAAAACAAAGGGGGGGGGGGTCAATGTTAATAGTCCAGTGGCCATTTGATTAATTGTTCAGGAGTCTTATGGCCTGGGGGTAGAAGTTGTTAAGATGCCTTTTGGACCTAGACTTGGCGCGCCGGTATCGCCGTGTGGTAGCAGAGAGAACAGTCTATGACTTGGGTGGCTGGGGTTGGCTCAAGTGATGTACTGGGCCGTACGCACTACCCTCTGTAGCGCCTTACGGTCAGATGCCGAGCAGTTGCCATACCAGGCGGTGATACAACCGGTCAGGATGCTCTCGATGGTGCAGCTGTAGACATTTTTGAGGATCTGAGGGACCCAAGCCAAATCTTTTCAGTCCTCTGAGGGGGAAAAGGTTTTGTCGTGCCCTCTTCACGACTGTCTTGGTGTGTTTGGACCATGAGATTTGTTGGTGATGTGGACACCAAGGAACTTGAAACTCTCAACCTGCTCCACTACAGTCTCGTCGATGTGAATGGGAGTGTGTTCGGCCCGCCTTTTCCTGTAGTCCACGATCAGCTCCTTTGTCTTGCTCACGTTGAGGGAGAGGTTGTTGTCCTGGCACCACCTGGCCAGGTCTCTGACCTCCTCCCTATAGGCTGTCTCATCGTTGTCAGTGATCAGGCCTACCACTGTTGTGTCGTCAGAAAACGTAATGATGGTGTTGGAGTCGTGCTTGGCCACACAGTTGTGGGTGAACAGGGAGTACCAGGAGGGGACTGAGCACGCACCCCTGAGGGGCCCCCGTGTTGAGAATCAGCGTGGCAGATGTGTTGTTGTCTACCTTTACCACCTGGGGGAGGCCCATCAGGAAGTCCAGGATCCTGTTGCAGAGGGAGGTGTTTTGTCCCAGGGTCCTTTGTGGGCACTATGGTGTTGAACACTGAGCTGTAGTCAAGGAACAGCATTCTCATGTAGGTGTTCCTTTTGTCCAGGTGGGAAAGGGCAGTGTGGAGTGCGATTGAGATTGCGTCATCTGTGGATCTGTTGGGGCGGTACTAACATTGGAGTGGGTCTTGGGTTTCCGGGATGATGGTGTTGATGTGAGCCATGACCAGCCTTTCAAATCACTTCATGGCTACCGCCGACGTGAGTACTACAGGGCGGTAGTCATTTAGGCAGGTTATGTTCGCTTCCTTGGGCACAGGGACTATGGCGGTCTGCTTGAAAACATGTAGGTATTACAGACTCGGTCAGGGAGAGGTTGAAAATTTCAGTGAAGACACTTGCCAGTTGGTCCGCGCATGCTCTGAGTACACGTCCTGGTAATCCATCTTGCCCAGACCTTGTGAACGTTGACCTGTTTAAAGGTCTTGCTCACATCGGATACGGAGAGCGTGATCACACTGTCGTCAGGAAAAGCCGGTCGGAGTTGTTATTTATGGACAGCATGTCAGCCTATATAGAGGCACTTTCAGCCACATTTCAATTAAACATGAATCATAACGTCAATCTGAGTTTGCCTATTTATGGACAGCCTTATTGTTCTGCTCTGCTGTCTGCTCTCTGCTCTCTGCTCCCTGCTCTCTGCTCTTTGCTCTCTGCTCTTTTGCTCTCTGCTCTCTGCTCTCTGCTCCCTGCTCTCTGCCTCTGCCTCTGCTCTCTGCTCTCTTCTCTTGCTCTCTGCTCTCTGCCTGGCTGCTCCCTGCCTCTGCTCTCTGCTCCCTGCCCTGCCCCTGCTCTCTGCCTCTGTCAGCCTGCTCTATAGAGCCCCTGCACTTTCCCTCTGCCACATTCACCTTCTGCTCACATGAATCCCTGCCGCCTCCCTCTGCCCCTGCCTCTGCCTCCTCTGCTCCCTGCTCTCTGATCCCTGCTCCTGCCCTGCTCCCTGCCCCCTGCCTCTTCCCTGCTCCCTGCAGTTTGCCCCTGCTCTCTGCCTGCTCCTCTGCCCCTGCCTCTGCTCTCTGCCCTGCTCCCTGCCTCTTTCCCTGCCTCCACTGCCCTGCTCTGCCCTGCCTCTGCTGCCCTGCTCCCTGCTCTGCTCCCTGCTGCCCCTGCTCCCTGCTCCCTGCTCTCTGCTCCCTGCTCCTGCCCCTGCTCTGCTCTCTGCTCCCTGCCCCTGCTGCTCCCTGCTCTGCCTGCTCCCTGCTCCCTGCCCCTGCTGCTCCCTGCTCCCTGCTCCCTGCTCTCTGCCCCTGCTCCCTGCCCCTGCCTCTGCCCCTGCCCCTGCTCTCTGCTCCCTGCTGCCCTGCTCTCTGCTCCCTGCTCTCTCTCTCCCTGCTCCTGCTCCCTGCTCCCTGCTCCCTGCTCCCTGCTCTCTGCTCCCTGCTCCCTGCCCTGCTCTCTGCCCCTGCTCCCTGCTCCCTGCTCTCTGCCCCTGCTCTGCACTCTGCTCTCTGCTCCCTGCTCTCTGCTCCCTGCTGCATGCAGCTACAGTGTCTAATTGATCTGGAGAAAGACAGGGAAGGCAGATAAAGTGCTGTGTAAGGCAGTTTCCTGAGTCAGACTGACTGGATCAGTCAATAAACATTCAAGGAAGGTGGCCATTGAGGAGAATAACAACTCTTTCAGGCGCTAGGACAGGGATTAGATCAGGCTGTAGGACAGGGATTAGATCAGGCTGTAGGACAGGGATTAGATCAGGCAGTAGGACAGGGATTAGATCAGGCTGTAGGACAGGGATTAGATCAGGCTGTAGGACAGGGATTAGATCAGGCTGTAGGACAGGGATTAGATCAGGCTGTAGGACAGGGATTAGATCAGGCTGTAGGACAGGGATTAGATCAGGCTGTAGGACAGGGATTAGATCAGGCGCTAGGACAGGGATTAGATCAGGCTGTAGGATAGGGATTAGATCAGGCTGTAGGATAGGGATTAGATCAGGCTGTAGGACAGGGATTAGATCAGGCAGTAGGACAGGGATTAGATCAGGCTGTAGGACAGGGATTAGATTAGGCTGTAGGATAGGGATTAGATCAGGCTGTATTAGATAGGTATTAGATCAGGCTGTAGGACAGGGATTAGATCAGGGCTGTAGGACAGGGATTAGATCAGGCTGTAGGATAGGGATTAGATTAGGCTGTAGGACAGGGATTAGATCAGGCAGTAGGACAGGGATTAGATTAGGCTGTAGGACAGGGATTAGATCAGGCTGTAGGATAGGGATTAGATCAGGCAGTAGGATAGGGATTAGATTAGGCTGTAGGATAGGGATTAGATCAGGCTGTAGGACAGGGGTTAGATCAGGCTGTAGGACAGGGGTTAGATCAGGCTGTAGGACAGGGATTAGATCAGGCTGTAGGACAGGGATTAGATCAGGCTGTAGGACAGGGATTAGATTAGGCTGTAGGACAGGGATTAGATCAGGCTGTATGATAGGGATTAGATCAGGCAGTAGGATAGGGATTAGATTAGGCTGTAGGATAGGGATTAGATCAGGCTGTAGGACAGGGATTAGATCAGGCTGTAGGACAGGGGTTAGATCAGGCTGTAGGACAGGGATTAGATCAGGCTGTAGGACAGGGATTAGATCAGGCTGTAGGACAGGGATTAGATCAGGCTGTAGGACAGGGATTAGATCAGGCTGTAGGACAGGGATTAGATCAGGCTGTAGGACAGGGATTAGATCAGGCTGTGGGACAGGATTAGATCAGGCTGTAGGACAGGGATTAGATCAGGCTGTAGGATAGGGATTAGATCAGGCTGTAGGACAGGGATTAGATCAGGCTGTAGGACAGGGGTTAGATCAGGCTGTAGGATAGGTATTAGATCAGGAAGTAGGACAGGGATTAGATCAGGCTGTAGGACAGGGATTAGATCAGGCTGTAGGACAGGGATTGGATTAGGCTGTAGGACAGGGATTAGATTAGGCTGTAGGATAGGGATTAGATCAGGCTGTGGGACAGGGATTAGATTAGGCTGTGGGACAGGGATTAGATCAGGCTGTAGGACAGGGATTAGATCAGGCTGTAGGACAGGGATTAGATTAGGCTGTAGGACAGGGATTAGATCAGGCTGTAGGACAGGGATTAGATCAGGCTGTAGGACAGGATTAGATCAGGCTGTAGGACAGGGATTAGATCAGGCTGTAGGACAGGGATTAGATCAGGCTGTAGGACAGGGATTAGAGCAGGCTGTAGGACAGGGATTAGAGCAGGCTGTAGGACAGGGATTAGATCAGGAAGTAGGACAGGGATTAGATCAGGCTGCAGGACAGGGATTAGATTAGGCTGTAGGACAGGGATTAGATCAGATAGCTACCACAGGTGAGATATAGGAGCAAAAGACTGGTGTGTTGACATGGTGCAGTGTGTTGACATGGTGTGTTGACATGGTGCAGTGTGTTGACATGGTGTGTTGACATGGTGCAGTGTGTTGACATGGTGTGTTAACATAGTGTGTTGACAAGACTGGTTTGTTGACATGGTGCAGTGTGTTGACATGGTGTGTTAACATAGTGTGTTGACATGGTTTGTCGACATGGTGCAGTGTGTTGACATGGTGTGTTAACATAGTGTGTTGAGGCTGGTGTGTTGACATGGTGCAGTGTGTTAACATAGTGTGTTGACATGGTTTGTTGACATGGTGCAGTGTGTTGGGGCTGGTGTGTTGGGGCTGGTGTGTTGACATGGTGTGTTGACATGGTGCAGTGTGTTGACATGGTGTGTTGACATGGTGTGTTGACATGGTGCAGTGTGTTGACATGGTGCAGTGTGTTGAGACTAGTGTGTTGACATGGTGTGTTGACATGGTGCAGTGTGTTGACATGGTGTGTTGACATGGTGTGTTGAGGCTGGTGTGTTGACATGGTGCAGTGTGTTGACATGGTGCAGTGTGTTGACATGGTGTGTTGACATGGTGCGTTGACATGGTGTGATGACATGGTGCAGTGTGTTGAGACTGGTGTGTTGACATGGTGCAGTGTGTTGACATGGTGTGTTGACATGGTGTGTTGAGGCTGGTGTGTTGACATGGTGCAGTGTGTTGACATGGTGTGTTGACATGGTGTGTTGACATGGTGTGTTGACATGGTGCAGTGTGTTGACATGGTGCAGTGTGTTGACATGGTGTGTTGACATGGTGTGTTGACATGGTGTGTTGACATGGTGTGTTGACATGGTGTGTTGACATGGTGCAGTGTGTTGACATGGTGTGTTGACATGGTGCAGTGTGTCGTTGGAGATGGAACACGCCTTTCCCCTAGACACGAGAGAACGGTGACTGAGTGCGTCTTTGGAAATTCAATAAAAAAAACATTTGGGGGGGATTGCACTATAGACCACTTGAAAACCCATTAATTTCAATGTAATGTAACTCATGTTTAGACACTGACGTTTGACTTTAGTCCTCATTTAACAATGCTTACCTACCTTATGAAAGCCATTGAAGCAGACCTAAAGTAAATGATTCAATATGTTTAGGATTAGCTAAAATTCTATGCAAATTACCATTCTGATGTGGAATTGCTATGAAACTCTGATGACTTCTCAATTTCCTGGTAGAGATCTGTAATTTCCAAATTAAACATAACACTTGTAAAAAAATAAATACAAATGTGTGTAAATCTTATTGAAGTTGTTAGTAACAGGAATTCAAGGTTAAATAATTTTATGCACAAATATTGATATAATAACCATTCAATTGAAGTTAACTTGGAGTCAGCTATGAAAAAAAGCATGCAATTAATTAGGAAAGCATGCAATTAATTAAGCATGCAATTAATTAAGCATGCAATTATTTAAGCATGCAATTAATTAAGGAAAACATGCAATTAATTAGCATGCAATTATTTAAGCATGCAATTAATTAAGGAAAACATGCAATTAATTAAGCATGCAATTAATTAAGGAAAACATGCAATTAATTAGGATACAGATTAAATAAATGATGATGAACTTCACAGGGTGGTGAAAGTGCACGTCGATGAGTTTGATGCTCCTTGCCAATAAATATTGAGATTCTTATTCTGGTGACATGATGATCGATCCTTGGCTGCCTTTTGACAAATAGAAATAATGTCATCTATAAATAATCTCATGTAGACTCGCCTACCCACACTGTATCGGCCAGCTGTTGGGCTAGAGGCCGCATGCCAAGACCAGAGGAGGCACGTTTGCTATTTTTAACACAACAGTTAACTATCGATAGAGTTGAAAATGTGTTATTTATTTGAGACAAGAAAACTTACGCGGAAAAAAAGTACATTTTATGGGCCTCAACGTGCACTGCTGTTTATCTGCAACAAGTATGTTTGGTGGAAATACTACAGGTGGGACAGATTTTAGAATAGTCACATGAAAATCTGTCGTCCAATTGGATGGAAACCTAGCTCCAGTCTTGTATGGATGGAGACCAGGCTCCAGTCTTGTATGGATGGAGACCAGGCTCCAGTCTTGTATGGATGGAGACCTAGCTCCAGTCTTGTATGGATGGAGACCAGGCTCCAGTCTTGTATGGATGGAAACCTGGCTCCAGTCTTGTATGGATGGAAACCTGGCTCCAGTCTTGTATGGATGGAAACCTGGCTCCAGTCTTGTATGGATGGAAACCTAGCTCCAGTCTTGTATGGATGGAAACCTGGCTCCAGTCTTGTGGATGGAAACCTGGCTCCAGTCTTGTATGGATGGAAACCTGGCTTGCCAGTCTTGTATGGATGGAAACCTAGCTCCAGTCTTGTATGGATGGAAACCTGGCTCCAGTCTTGTATGGATGGAAACCTGGCTCCAGTCTTGTATGGATGGAGACCTAGCTCCAGTCTTGTATGGATGGAGACATGGCTCCAGTCTTGTATGGATGGAGACCTGGCTCCAGTCTTGTATGGATGGAGACCTGGCTCCAGTCTTGTATGGATGGAGACCTGGCTCCAGTCTTGTATGGATGGAAACCTGGCTCCAGTCTTGTATGGATGGAAACCTGGCTCCAGTCTTGTATGGATGGAGACCTGGCTCCAGTCTTGTATGGATGGAAACCTGGCTCCAGTCTTGTATGGATGGAGACCTGGCTCCAGTCTTGTATGGATGGAGACCTGGCTCCAGTCTTGTATGGATGGAGACCTGGCTCCAGTCTTGTATGGATGGAGACCTAGCTCCAGTCTTGTATGGATGGAGACATGGCTCCAGTCTTGTATGGATGGAAACCTAGCTCCAGTCTTGTATGGATGGAGACCTGGCTCCAGTCTTGTATGGATGGAGACATGGCTCCAGTCTTGTATGGATGGAGACCTGGCTCCAGTCTTGTATGGATGGAGACCTGGCTCCAGTCTTGTATGGATGGAGACCTGGCTCCAGCCTTGTATGGATTGAAACCTGGCTCCAGCCTTGTATGGATGGAGACCTGGCTCCAGCCTTGTATGGATGGAGACCTAGCTCCAGCCTTGTATGGATGGAGACCTGGCTCCAGCCTTGTATGGATGGAGACCTGGCTCCAGTCTTGTATGGATGGAGACCTGGCTCCAGTCTTGTATGGATGGAGACCTGGCTCCAGCCTTGTATGGATGGAAACCTGGCTCCAGTCTTGTATGGATGGAAACCTGGCTCCAGTCTTGTATGGATGGAGACCTGGCTCCAGTCTTGTATGGATGGAAACCTGGCTCCAGTCTTGTATGGATGGAAACCTGGCTCCAGTCTTGTATGGATGGAGACCAGGCTCCAGTCTTGTATGGATGGAAACCTAGCTCCAGTCTTGTATGGATGGAAACCTAGCTCCAGTCTTGTATGGATGGGGACCTAGCTCCAGTCTTGTATGGATGGGGACCTAGCTCCAGTCTTGTATGGATGGAAACCTGGCTCCAGTCTTGTATGGATGGAAACCTGGCTCCAGTCTTGTATGGATGGAAACCTAGCTCCAGTCTTGTATGGATGGAAACCTGGCTCCAGTCTTGTATGGATGGAAACCTGGCTCCAGTCTTGTATGGATGGAAACCTGGCTCCAGTCTTGTATGGATGGAAACCTAGCTCCAGTCTTGTATGGATGGAAACCTGGCTCCAGTCTTGTATGGATGGAAACCTGGCTCCAGTCTTGTATGGATGGAAACCTGGCTCCAGTCTTGTATGGATGGAAACCTGGCTCCAGTCTTGTATGGATGGAAACCTGGCTCCAGTCTTGTATGGATGGAAACCTAGCTCCAGTCTTGTATGGATGGAAACCTGGCTCCAGTCTTGTATGGATGGAAACCTGGCTCCAGTCTTGTATGGATGGAGACCTGGCTCCAGTCTTGTATGGATGGAAACCTGGCTCCAGTCTTGTATAGATTGAAACCTGGCTTCAGTCTTGTATGGATGGAAACCTGGCTCCAGTCTTGTATAGCTGGGGCGGCAGGGTAGCCTAGTGGTTAGAGCGTTGGACTAGTAACCGAAAGGTTGCAAGTTCGAATCCCCGAGCTGACAAGGTACAAATCTGTCATTCTGCCCCTGAACAGGCAGTTAACCCACTGTTCCTAGGCCGTCATTGAAAATAAGAATTTGTTCTTAACTGACTTGCCTAGTTAAATTAAAATTAAATAGATGGAAACCTGGCTCCAGTCTTGTATGGATGGAAACCTAGCTCCAGCCTTGCTTTCTATTCTTGTGACTGTTCCTGAATCCTGTTTCCCAGTCCCCCCTCACTCCCCGAATCCCCAGTTCCCCCCCCCCTCCCCCGAATCCCCAGCTCCCCCTCCATCCCCTCCCCGAATCCCCAGCTCCCCCTCCATCCCCCCGAATCCCCAGCTCCCCCTCCATCCCCCCCCCGAATCCTCAATTCCCCTCCCCTGTCTGAATCCTCAGTTTCCCCTCCCTGAATCCTCCATTCCCCCTCCCTCCCCCGTCTGAATCCTGAATCCCCCCTCCCTCCCTCCTCCCCGAATCCCCACCCCCCTCCTCCCCCGTCTGAATCCTCAGTTTCCCCCCTCCCCTCCCCCGTCTGAATCCTCAGTTTCCCCCCTCCCTCCCCTCCCTGAATCCTCCATTCCCCCCTCCCTCCCCTGTCTGAATCCTCAGTCCCCCTCCCTCCTCTCCCGAATCCTCAATTCCCCTCCCTCCCTGTCTGAATCCTCAGTTTCCCCCCTTCCCTCCCCTCCCTGCATCCTCAATTGAATCTCCCCTCTACTTCTGAGGAGTGTCACAAAAACTCATCATGTTTCAGTGGGAGTATCGGATACTTGGATACTTGGAGCATGCAGTGGTTCATGAGAGAAGAACCAGAACTCTAACAGGGAGTGAAGTTGACTGACTGACTGACTGACTGAGTTAGTATCCTCAGTCAATTCAATTCAAGGGGCTTTATTGACAATCAAAATTAACAGTAAACATTACACATACAGAAGTTTCAAAACAATAAAGACATTACAAATGTCATATTATGTATATATACAGTGTTGTAACAATGTACAAATGGTTAAAGTACACAAGGGAAAATAAATAAGCATAAATATCTGTGGATCTGTGTAATCTGAGGGAAATGTGTATCTCTAAAATGGTCATACGTTGGACAGGATGTTAGGAAGTGCAGCTCAGTTTCCACCTCATTTTGTGGGGACTGTCTCTGTGTGCCTGAGGGGTACAGTGACAACGTGGACTAGTGTAGGATGCTAGTAATGAATCTTCTGTGTTGGATCTCTGGGACT